>NW_012267300.1:1524386-1577183 GCF_000151885.1 Dipodomys ordii
GGCACACTTGGTGTGATTCTCTGGCTTAGGACTGTTCACTGGAACTCTAAAACTGCTTTCTATGCGAGAGCTTGTTCAGATTCCAGCTTCTCCTTCGCCATCTTGCGCCGTCCCTCTCTATGTGGAGTCTTTTGAGGAACCTCCATACTGCTTTCCAAAGTGATTAAACAAGTTTACACTCCCACCAACAATGCAGTTCCCTTCTCTCCACATCCTCTCCAGCATCTATTGTTATTAGAGTTCTTGATTATGGCCATTCTAACTGGGGTGAGATGGTATCTCAGTGTTGTTTTGATTTGAATTTCTTTTATGGCTAGGGAGGTTGAACATTTCTTCATGTGTCTATTGGCCATCCTTCTTTCCTCTTCAGAGAAGTTTCTCTGTAAGTCTTTAGCCCATTTATTAATTGGGCTGTTGTTTCTTTGAGGATTTGTTGATGGGGGATTTAATTTTTTGAGTTCCAGGTATATTTTAGATATGAGATTCTTGTCTGTTGTATGGCTAGTGAAGATCTCCTCCCAATCCATGGGCTTTCTATTGATCTTGCTAGCTATGTCCTTTGTCATGCAGAAGCTCTGCAACTTCATGCAATCCCATTTGTCCAACCTTTCTTTGATTTGTTTTGTTTCTTGGTCTCTATTAAGAAAATTTTGGCCGAAACTTAGGGTTTCTCCTATTCTGTCCTGTAATGTTTTCAGGGTGTCTGTGTACTATAATTCTTAAGACACATTTTTCTTTTCTTGGAGTTAATGGATAAATTGTTTTGTTTGTTTATTTTCTATGAAATGAAACCAATGAGGTCAATTTTCTAATACCATAAGTACATTTCAAATACAAATTATTTTCTGCCTTTAATTGTTGAAATTATAAACTGGAGCACTGCCCATTTGACTTTATCTCAAACCTTCAAAATTCTATTTTATAGTTTAGAAAAGAATATATAGCCCATATTAATCTCTATACTATTTTAGTTACATATTTCCATTTCAGAAGAAAACATTGACAGCAACTAGCACAAACAGATTTCACAGGAAAAACAAAGGAGAAAATTTTACTGGAGATCTTGGAAGCAAAATTCTTGAGTTTGTGTAAGCCTTATGGTGTTCATAAAAATATAGTCTGCAGCTGTAGGTAAAATTGGAAAGAACTTCCAAGTGTTTCTTAGGAATTTCAGTGACTTCCTGTTTGCTTGATATTTTACTATCAACTAATTTGTTTCCTTGGGCTGAATCTGTAAATGGTATATTGTTTGTTCATTGCTCTACTATGTCTATGAACAATTGTGTAAGTCTCCAATCTCACTTTTCAAATGACTCTTAAATGTGACACATTGATACTTCCTTGAACAGACACTAATTAATATCAAGTGGAAACTCAAGTTTAATTAATGGCCTTCAAACTGTAGGGGAATATAAAAATTAGAAAATAGCCCACTATATATTATATTAAAAATTTATAAGAATCTCTTCAGTAGATATATTATCCTCTTAGGAGCTTTATGTTTTCCATAAATTTGACTTAACATGGTTAATATATATTGTCAACAAAAATATCAAAAGACTTAACCTTATACTAATAGCGATATTTTTAATTTTACTTTATTTACTTTTTTCATTCTGATGAATCTGGGCTATTCACAAAACTTCATTCATTCACTCTCAAAGGGGGCCAGTAGCAGTTCAAATCAGGAGTAGACTGAAGCACCACCCTAGATATGAGTTCTGTTGGCAAGGATTAAATTCAGGCTCCAGAGAGACTGCTGAGGATACTAGCCTTGACTTGAATCCATTAATTGATAAGCAACATCAGAAAAATAAAACTATTGATGGTTTTAATTCTTACCATGATTTACTTGTTCTCTTACATACTTAAAGACCTGTGAATCATTTGTGTCTGACTAAAACATGTGAAACATGAGCTGCATACATGTTGCTACAGTCTACAAATTGATAGCTTAGTACTTCATGTATAAACAGACTTTACTTCCTCTACTGGTGTTTCTCAGAGAGTTAAACACAATGCTAAAAACTTGCTTTCATTTTCCTGCCCTTCTTGTCAACTTGTACCATGACTGAAGATCTAAACACTTAAATAATTTGATCAGGATCTGTGGTCAACCTTTTTATTTATCCCATGTTAAGAACTTTCCAAATTGGGATGAACTGATCACTATCCATTTGAAAAAAATCAAGTCAAGAATTTTTAACAAATATTCCCATGAAAAACTGAATTCTAATTTTGCTCTCATTTCATGTATTTACATTTTCTGCACTAACTGCTGAATTGATTTCTCCAAAAACATCATTGATCTCCCAGATCTTTGCATCATAATGTCATTCAGTCAATTGATTTTTCAATTTACATAGTATTTCTGTGGTTTCATAAAGTGGAGAATACATTATATCATACTGCTTGTATCATCTGGAGTTGTCCCTAAAGAGGACCATTCTCCACTGGGTTAATGTTTCCTAGTGCCATGACTACTAGAGTTCACAGTGCTAAGCCCCAATGGCTACAATATTTGGTTATTTTAAATAAATTTGTCATAAACAACTGGATACTCACCTTTAAGGCAACATAATTCTCTTGGATAAATATTAGGGATGAATGGTGATTTATTTAATAAGATGTTATGCTGTAATCTAAGAAAACAGAAAGGGTTATATCATACTTTATTTCCCCTACTATAATGTTCACCGAATGGCTTTTGAATTCTTCAAAATCATATAATTTTATTTTAAAGGATTTTGTTGTAAAGGATGTTTGATGACTTTTTTAATATATAAAGAAAATCAATTATATACCATGTATTATATAATAATTTTGGTAGTCATAGCGCATATTTAATCTTAGCCCATGTCTCAGTTATATGTGTTCCTATGTTTATATTTTAATTTTACGTCAAATTCGTATGTCTCCTATGTACTCTTGGAGTAGAGGTCCATAAGTCATATTTCAAAATACATATCATATCAAACTTTCCTCTTTCCATGAAGATGTCTTTAAAATTCCCCAAAGCATGAATATTCTGCAGGAAATCGAACAAAATGTAATATTTAGTTGTTTGTCATACAAATATGCAAATATGAAATGTATATATGCACATATATTCACACACTTGCAAATAACTTTCTTGTTACATTTTATTGGATTTCTAAAATTCTAATTGTTATTCTATGGAGACATTTGTCTTTCTGATGTTTTTGTTAAAGACATTTGCTTAATATGTGAATAAAATGCTATGCTCTGCTTCTGCAGAAAGAATAAAAACAACTTAGTAGCAAAGCCATTTTCAAAGGAAAAAACTATCAAACTTCAAAAACAATTAAATAGATTAAAGCATCTTCTTAAGAGATGTGCTTATTGAGAACTTTGGGAGTAAAAGACAGAATTTCCATTAAAATGACTGAGAAATTGTGCATTAAATTTCCTACTTGCTTTGATGAATATTCTGTTTTTCCTATTGAATTTGAAGAAAAGCAGTAATTCTATAGTTTAAAGAGTGCCTGACAATCTTGTCAACACAGACATTCTCTAATTTTAAGTATAAAGTGTTTGAGCATTCTAGAAATTTAAACTGAATAAACAGGTGTATCTGCTTTACATTTCACTCCTATGTAACTTCTTGAGTTGATGCAAGATGTGTGACTGTTCCTGTTTCTTAAATATAATTCTAAAGTTTTTAATGATAAAACTTAACCCTATGTTTTCTTTTATTGCATTTGAGACAATTCTGTAATTGTTGTATTTGACTTATTTGAGGGAAAGGCACAAAGTTGATTCCCAGAAAGGAACGTGTTGGATAGTTTCTTTGTAGCTCTTTGGAAAAATCTGAAATTTCCTAACACCCTAGACTTATACACCAATACTTACCTGTTATATAAATTATTCTGAATTTTGTTTAGTCACAAAAGAAATTATTTTTTATTGTGAAAATACTGTACAGAGGGGTTACGATTACATGGGCAAGATAATGAGTACATTTCTTATCAAGCATTGTAGCCTCCTCCTTTGTTTCCCCTTCCCATCCCTTCCCAGCCCCCCCCACCTTCCCTCCCCCTCCCCGCACAAAAGTTGTAAAGTTCGTTTTCAACATAACGACTTGTACATCTCATTCAGAAAAGAAATTATATCTTTACATTTGCATTTAACACATTTGTTACAGGCATTACAAATATTGTGACTAAATTTTTGATTGTGTAAGCAGAAGAGACAAGATTTTCAATGTGTGGTAATAGCATTAGACCATATATGTGCAATTGCAGTAATCAGTTAAAACAGTTGCTCTTGACAACTTATGTTATTTACCCCTGGACTGCAGACATTACCTGAAGTTGTTAGCTAGCAACTATTTTCAATTCCTTGGGGATAAAAACAACAGCAATACTACCTTTAAGCAGTTGAATAAATGGATTTCCATTCAAAATGTCTGTGTATGTGTAAAGCATCTTTCTATTTGAATGCCTGAACATGTTCCATTTTCTGTTAGTAATCCAAGGAAATATTTCAGTTTTATAGAAGCTTACTAGAACTTAGAAAATGGAGGGACTCTGTTTTCAAGGGACTATGCCATTGGCTCACATACCTTCTTTGTAACAATTAGGAGATATGTTACATGTGTGTACTAACAGGGTTCTGGGGGCTGGGAAGGTGGCTCAGTGGTAGAGCGCTTACCTTGCATGCATGAGGCCCTGGGTTTGATTCCTCAGCACCATATAAACAAAAAGAAAAAAGCTGGAAGTGGTGCTGTGGCTCACATGGTAGAGCGCTAGCCTTGAGCTGAAGAGCTGAGGGACAGCGCCCAGGCCCAGAGTTCAGGCCCCACGACTGGACCCAAAAAAATAAATAAATAAATAACAGGGTTCTGGGTGTGTTTTACCCCAGTTGCTCCCTAATAAAGGCATAGATTGTTGCTCCTCTCCTTACATTTGATTCCTTCACAGAACACTCTTACAGTGCAAATTAACTATTATTATTCAGTATCAGATTTGAGGTATCAAAGAATCATTTTAAGTTATCATCCGCAATATATTTTTTAAAAAACCTCAGTTAATGTTTCAGTACAGGAAATCAGAAATATTAGTGCACTCATTGATTTTCTAATTATTTTTGCATCATCATATTGTAGATTAGTACTTTAAATCTCACCATCCACAAGTTTTATGCTCAATGCAATACATTATTTCCCCTATAAATTCACACAGTGTAACAAATAAAAATCATCTGCATAATCTCCAGGGAGACTTCCTAGCCTTTTACAAATGAGTGGACACGCCTGTATTTCACTTCTTCTAGAAAACTTCATCTATAATTGCCCTATGGTATGCAAAGCATAATGATGTGCCATGTTAATGAAACTTAATTGTAAATAGTGAACACAATTTCACTAACATTATAATTCTACACAGAAATACCTTGTAAGTCAATGTTGTGTTGGGCATTTGTGTATATAAAAAAATAAGTAAATAAAAGGTTACTAAAAAGAAAAAAGGAAAACAATAAAGCAAGTCCATTTAATCATGTCTAACATAAAAGTTGTACACATATAGAGATTTCATTCCTTTCTAAGATTTCTCAAGCTTTTATGTTTTACCCATCTGCCTATTCATGATGTTCAGTCATATGTATTTTCTAAACTGTTCTCATTTAATTCTACTACTAAAATTCATGAATTCATATGTAAATCTATTTTTTAAGTCATTGGGCCTGAACTCTGGGCCTGGGCACTGTCCCTCAGCTCTTCAGCTCAAGGCTAGCACCCTACCACTTGAGCCACAGTGCCACTTCTGGCTTTTTTTGCCTTTGTGGTGCTGAGGAATCAAACCCAGGGCCTCATGCATGCGAAGCAAGCACACTACTAGTAAGCCAACTTCCCAGCCCCCATATGTAAAACTTCTTAAGCATGGATTACAATTACATTGCCATAGTACAGTTTTGAATATGTTACTAAAATATCACTTTTTGGTAAGTAGAGGGAGATAATGGTTATACTTAAAAGTATGTTCTTAACTTACATGTCGTAAAATATCAGAAATGCTGGGAATGGTGGTCCATCTATAATCTTATCTACTCAATAGCTAGAGGCAAGAGGAAAATGAATTTGATGCCAGGCCAAGCAAAGTTTGCAATATCCTCTCTCAAAATAAAAATATTAATGTTTCTTTCCAAACTTTAAGCTGTATTATGACAATTCTCAAGAGGGGAAATATTAGAAGACAATTTAATTTTAGCTCCATAAATACAGCATCAAAAAGACAATAAAATTGAGCAGAAAATAGTTTATCACCTTTTTAAGGGGTTTGGTTTTGTATGTAAGTCAAATATTTCTCTTGGTTTCAATGGGAACAGATCATGACCTAAATAGCATATTACTTGGTGTGAGTTGCTATATAAATATACCACAAACGTAGTAATTTAGAGATACTAACATGGTGTTCTCATGATTCTAGCATCTGACAAGCCCTAGCTTAAAAGACAGGTACCTCTGGTATCTAGACAGGCTACTCACTCTCTGCTTCTAAGAAAATGCAATGGGCTGCACCTTTTGGGCCGTGGAAAGTCCTGTCTTCTCATGGCAAAGTCAGAAGGGTGAATTTGCCCCACCAGACTGTTATTTAAAGCACAGATCTATGTATGGGAGCAAGAATTTCAAAACCTTCTTACTTTCCAAAGCCCCAATCTCTTCATGCCACTGTACTGGGGTTGCAACTTTATCATGAATGCTAGAAGGAGCCTAAACATGCAAGTCATTACAGGACATTGAAGTACTAGAAAATTCAATGTGTGATGTCTGGTGCAAAACTGAATGTTTATTTCACTCTTCTGCAAAAATTTGAAAGTACAAAGCCTAATCATCATTGATTTATTCATTTTTTTATCTCTGGACCATGTTCCAATGTCTTGTAGCATTTAGCAAAGTCGTCTATTAATTTCATAGCTTCAGAGTTTCCATTTAATTCATCAACCATATATTAGTTTAATTTTGTAACGAGTGAAAGAAGAGTCTAAGTTCATTCTTCTCTATGTGAATATTCAAGTTTCCCCAAAGTACATATTTTAGACTATTTGCTTTTAAAGTAAATGTTATTAGCAGCTGTGCAAATATCACAGGAAGACAAATGTTTTATCTGTGGTCTCTATTCTATTTCATTGGTTTGTAGTTCTATATTCATGCTAATTCAAAGCCTTTATGATTATGACAATTTTGCAATATATTTTTAATCCAGGCAGCAGAATATCTCTGGTTCTTGTCTTTTGATCAAGATGGCTTTGGCTCTTGAGGGTATATGTGGATGTATGTGGATGTGGTTTTCTATAAAGTCTTACTTTTCCTAGTTCATTTGGCAATCACATTGCTATTTTGATGAGAGTGCATTGAATCTGAAAATTGCTTTGGATACTATGCATATTCCTACAATTCTAGCTCTTCAATTCCATAAACATTGTTTCTTTTCACTTTTTGTAGTCTTCAATTCCTCTTTTTAGTTTTTTAAAATATTTTTTCCTAAAGATTTTTTTATGCCCTCTAGTTGAAGTTATGTCTTAGTATTTTGTATTTTATTGCCTAGATCATTAGTGTGTTACGGTTTTCAGTAAGTTCATTCTGAAAGATGTGTAGTGATATCATAGGTAGTGAATGTCTTTATTGTGACTATGTCATATATGTTATTTTTGTGCCAATACCATGATGTGAATTCAGCTTGCTTGCACTGTAACTCGAGTCACATCTGCAACTTACTATTGTGCTGATAATTATTTGAGATAATGTCTCACAGATTCTGCATGAGTTTTGATCCTTAGATCTTGGCTTTCCTAGTGGCTAGCATCACCACATGAGCTTCCAGTACCCAGCTGTTGAATATAACTTTATATATATAATCACTGTCTATATGTCTGTACTACCTATATGTCATTGAAATATCTTTTCCTAACTTTTCTCCAATTTTACTGAGTCATTTGAATTTTACCACTGAATTTTAGAAGTATTTTTCATTATTCTAGATATCAATTGTGAGATGCATGATTTATAAATATTATTTTACTTCCATTTTATTTTATTTGTGCATTCTTATGTTATGTACCATCTTATGTCTTATATTTAGTATTAAATGTATAATTTTTCTTCTTACAAATATTCCATTTTCTCAAAAAATGGAATCAGATTTTGAATTTTGTGCATCCTCTTGTGTTCAAATAAAGCTCCATAAAGTCATCGGACAATACATTTTTGATGGAATAGAGATCAAATAATAACTACTGAAATTGATCTTCACTATAGGTGCCTGGGCAAATCAAAACATTTTATTTTATCTTGATATGAATTCTCTGAACAAAGGTTCAGAATTTGTTGAGTCTAGTTTGGAAGTTGAACACAAAGAATACATTCTGTATGTGCCATATGGATATGACTCTGCAGCTTCTTTCCTCTCTTTCTTGCTATCTGGCATTTAGGTGGTGATATAATCTCCTACTTTACTGCCTTTAAACTACTATCCATTTATTGATTCACTTTGGACTTAATTGCTTACTCTCTGTGAGTATTCTAATCAAAGCAGTCAAGATCATTCCATTCCTCTCAATTCCAGTGGAGTCAGAAATTGGAGTTGCAAATAACCTGTTTAGTCACCCTTTAAATTTTTGCTCCAGGCAGGATTTTTCCCGATAGTGTGTTTATCTTTTTTATCCATCTAAACGCTAAAGAAGTTCAAGAAGTGTATCTCAGAAGTGTCCAGTGTGAAACTGCACATGGCCACAACCAATCACGGTTCTTGCTGGCTGAAATTTTCTCAATTCTTAATTGTAAGATTAGTAATGATAAAGAAACAGGTTTCTATGAAGACTGCCTTGTTCTGTTTTTAACTGCCAATTTAATCAGAAATATGATTAACTGAACAGCTAAAGCAATGATGAAGTTATACCACAAGAAAAATAAATTCTTCCATCTAAATTCAATTCAAATTTTCCTCTCCCCAGTCACCTTTCTTAAATCTAGTCTTCATTTTATTCCATGTTTGCTTACTGTGTTTTGGTTGATTTGTCTTGCTTCTTCCTTGCATTATTAATGATTTTGTATGATAAACTTGTTTTACTAAAAACGTTAATGCTTATTTTTTGGCTTTGAATTGTTACATAAGTAAATTCCTTGTAGGTATTTAATAGACTTTGATATAGTCCTTTAAGAATTTTTTTTAAAACCATTAAATGGGGGCAGGGTGGTGTATCTTAGAAGATTAATCATTCTTCATGGCTGAAGCAAGATCCTGCTTTGTGCTTTACCCAATACTCTGTGACCCCCAAAATTTTCTACCTGGGTTTTGGGAGCAGTACAAAAACAATCTTCTTGAATACCCTGTAACTCTTTATGTTGGTTTATTTCCTCAGACCATGTACTATACATACATACGTGTACTGATTAGGTGTTTGTTGAAACTTACAGTGTGTATTCTGTAGACTACTGGACTCCATAGCTGTGTCTCTCTATCTTCTCTTTTGATCTGCAAAAATCTAGATGTCTAGGAAAATTATTTCTGAAATAGAAGTTCTTAAGGCTCACTACACTTTAGATTCAAATAAGGAGGTTAAGGAGATAGATTGAATCTTCCCTCAGATCTCCAGATACTCAGATTAGATTCTATATGGCAAGACAAGCAGGATTGTATTAAAAAAATCTACATATTCCTCAATTATATGGCAAAATTGGCTGCTATCTGCTTCTCTGAAAATATTAAAACTAAAAAAAAGGGACAAAAGGTAAATTTACAGAGGAGCCTAGGAAAAGACAGAAAATGAGACCAGAAGAAATCTAAGAATATAGTGTTATCAACTACTTGTGATTATGTTAGACTGGTTTACCGTTTCAAATCTTAGCAAAAGAACTGATTTTGATAATGCATTTACTTTAATACACTAAAGAAATTCAAGATTAGCAACTCTGTATCATCTAATATATATATACACACATACACACATATATATATATTTATCACAAAAATAAACATTAGTGAATTTTGACTATAATAGTAGAAAGATTAAACAACAAAAATAAGAGAGCAAAGAAAAGTGAAAGTTTTGAGTGAGCTGATGAACAACCTTAAATGATTTCATATGAATGCTGGTGGAGATTTCAAGGGTGAGAGACCAAAACATTTTATTTTAATAAATGATGGTGGAAAATTTTTCAAACTCTATTACAATTATAAAAACATAGTATCAGAGTCTCATTTTCTGAGAAGCAAGGATAAGTCTCTGTGGCATGACATACGCACATTTCTAGAAGGTTGATAGAAAAGTCTTTAAAACAGTCAAAGGAAAAAAAGATACATTCTTAAGTGTAATTATGTATTTAACAATGCACAAGATATATATAAAGAAACAAAGATAATTTATTTCTTGTAGAAAGTATACAATTGAAAAAACCGCATTTTAAGACACTTCAATATACTGGAAGGAAAAGTTGTCATCCTAGAAATATACTTGGTAAAAATATCCTCACAAACAAATGTGAAATAACGGGGCTGGGAAGGTGGCTCAGTGGTAGAGCACTTGCCTTGCATGCCCGAGGCCCTGGGTTCGATTCCTCAGCAACACATAAACAAAAAGGAAAAAAAGCCAGAAGTGGCGCTGTGGCTCAAGTGGTAGAGTGCTAGCCTTGAGCTGAAGAGCTGAGGGACAGCGCCCAGGCCCAGAGTTCAGTCCCCACGACTGGACCCCCTCGCAAAAAAAAAAATGTGAAATAACGACATTCAGAAATATCCTCAGGAGAGCTGCACTACAAACATGAGATTCTCTTCAAGATGAAGTAAAACAAGAAGGAAACAACAAGATAGAAATACGGAATAAGAGACAAATGGAAGTTATTATTTAATCTTTGTAAGATAAATGACTATTTAAACAAAGGAGGAGGCTACAATGCTTGATAATAAATGTACTCATTATCTTGCCCATGTAATTGTAACCCCTCTGTACAGTATTTTCACAATAAAAAAAAGAAAAAAAGAGGGGCTGGGAAGGTGGCTCAGTGGTAGAGTGCTTGCCTTGCATGCATGGGGCCCTGGGTTCGATTCCTCAGCACCACATAAGCAGAAAAAAGCTGGAAGTGGCGCTGTGGCTCAAGTGGTAGAGCACTAGCCTTAAGCTGAAGAGCTGAGGGACAGTGCCCAGGCCCAGAGTTCGGGCCAAAAAAAAAAAAATTAAAAAATTAAAAAAAAAGAATTGCAGCAATATGTTCTAGAATTTGAAACAAAAATATATGATAATAGTACCATCAAAATGGAAAGAGGGAAATATGTAAGTACTTCGAAATTACCTGAACGTAGACCATGGGTTAAAATTACATTTTCTCAACCTGAAGCAAGCAAAAATGACAAAAATGACACATATCTAATAAGATTAACGAAGGAGAAAATGTGTCTATAAGATTATCAATAAAAATTAGCATAAAAAAGAAGGGCTGGAAATGTGACTTAATGGCAGATTGCTTGCCTACCATGCATGAAGTCCTGAATTCAATCCCTCAGTACCACATAAACAGAAAAAGCCAGAAGTGGTGCTGTGGCTCATGTGGTAAAATGCTGGCCTTGAGCAAAACAAGCTCAGAGACAGTGCCCAGGCCCTTAGTTCGAGCCACAGGACTGGCAAAAAAAAAAAAAAGAATGAAGAAAAAACAAACTGAGAAAACAGAAAAAATGATAGAATATATACTATATATGATATATATTATACACTATATATGATCTATATAAATATATAGGTATCACAATTCAAATGAAATGCAAAATACACAAGCATTTTATAATATGAAGTTTTTTCTTATGACAAATATTTTATATTTATCATATAGGTCCTTGCTTAAAACTTTTACATAAATTATTAAAGTTAATTTCCAAAATTAACAGAATTTTATACAACATTGTGTAATCCTAAATATAGCACACATTTCTCTGGACTTGTTTTATCTTATGACACTTTCTTTTCTGAAATTTAGTCATACTTAGTTTCCATGAATCTTTCTCTCTTTCTTTCATTCTTTTCCTTTATTCCCGTCTTCCTGTCTCTCTCTCTTTCTTTTTATTTTTTTCTTTATTGAGATTAAGTGAATAGATAAATTTCACAAAATTCCTAGTATTGTGAGATAATGAAACAGTTAAGGTCACACACATTTTAACCTTCATCAGATGCATTGTCATTATCATGGTCTATGAAGCTTATGGTTTCTACAAGCTTTGACACTGCAGTTTTGTTTTGTTGTGTTCTTCCTTTTTTCTTTTCCTTTTAAATTTGATTTTGGTACTAGGACTTGAACTCACACTTTTGTTTTACTTTTCACCAACTCTACCTTCTCAACCATGTCTTAAGTTCCAGCTTTTGTATGGTTTATTAAAGATAAGAATCGGACAGGACATTTTTGCCTGAGCTGGCTAGGACCTGTGATCCTTGGAACACAGCCTCCTGAATAAATAGGATTATGGCCTTGAGATTCCACATTTCGTTTATCCCTCTCAAACAAATATCTTTCTGAATTCTTTGTTCATCTAAGTCTTAGTCTCAGGATGTCACAGTATTCAGGAACTGTTGCTCTACTAATAATTTCTTTGACTCATTTCTCCATCAGCCTGTCCTATCTCCAAGTCCATGGAAAGAAAATAGGTTAATTATGAGCCTCTCTTGTATCCTGGAGGATATATTCATTTTTTACATGACCTAAGCTTTTGGTTTTAGAAATGATAAAGTATTAGATTAAAAACTTTGGAAGGAGGGCCAAAGAAAATTACTGACATTTGGATACAAGGGTGAAGAAATGAGCACTGATAAGAGTGGCTCGTCACCTGTTTCATAAATACCTGTTCATTTATCAGTGTGCCACAAAATCCTTTCAAGTAGGGAATGCTTATAGCCCCAGAATTTGTAATTTACCTCACGCATAATATGCTTTCTTACAAGTTTTTAATTGAAAACCTGAGTCCTCACAGTAGCCCCACACAGTTTATTTTGTGATTCTCACTTGCAGATAATGGAAGTTACCCTTAGAGAATTTGAATGCCTAGGAGATAGCATACTCTAGGTTGAGTTTCCATGGTCATACAGTCTACACAGTCTCACTTTACATTCCAATTCCATCACTATAAGGTTGTATGAACTTGAGCATGTTACTTTCAAGTTTATAAAGGTTTAATCTTCCAAAATGTGATTTTAGAATTGTGAGAAATCATACAATCCATGCTCAATACAGACTGATCAGTGTCATCAGTCAATCATTGTCAACTATTATTTTGAAAACTGTTACCATTATCACTCGCCATGGTCTATTTTTTAATCTGAGATCACTTAGCTGGTTAGAAACTGATCTCATATTTGAATGCAGCACTCTTATTTTTATCTTACTTCCTTCACTAGAAATTAATACAAATAATCAGAGTAAATATTTCATTATATTTTGTCCTACGTATATTCTACCTTGGATGCTTCACTTTGATTTTCACCTCCCTGATGATTCCAGGAACTTATAGCTTAATCACTTCTTTATGACATTATAAGACTTTACCCTCTAGATTGCTAATAAAGATATTGAACCATTCTGAGTCTATTATGATTATTTTTGGAGAATGTTCCATTAATATTAATAAATGACAGTTCCATTACCTTATCTATGACCTTCAACTTGTTATTAATCCATGTATTCTTTCCTAACTTAAAAAATCAATTTGAATTGGTTTAACAAGAAGGAATCGACCTTGACATACATTTAAAAAAATGTTAAGTATTATTTCACATTATATATATTAAACTTACTGAACAGATTTAAAGAGCTTAGCCTCAATATAGAATTTTTCATAATTCAAATTAAGAGAATTAATGAATATACATTTTTCAATTAATTGTGATTTAAAGTATCTGTTAAAATAGTTTTCCTAAATTCAGCCTACTCAATGGAACTTCAGTACTATGCATAAACAAGGTCAAGGCAATGCATCAGATTACTATGTCAAACCACTCAACAGTATTTTAAAGTGCCAAAGAGAACACGTGTAAATGATAGAATCATTCAAAACTGTCCACAGTAGAGAGTACATCTAGGTCACAAATAACAGAAAATTATCTGTAACAATAAAAACCTACCAACAAAGTTAGTGTTTTATAAATTTTATCATAAAGAATATTTTGTTTAATAGCAAATCTAAAAGTTTCAGCAAATGCTTTATATTTTATTTTACCGATATATGATGACCAAATTCCAAAGAAAAACAGCCTCAAATTAGTCAAATGAATAAAATATCCTAATTATAAATTTCTAATCAAGAAGAGGGAAACACTTGTATTTAAGAGGGTTATCAGAGATGCTAATGAGGACTCAGAAGGGTCTGTGTACCTGAACAATTCTGAAAATCATCATAGTAAGTTGCATATTCATAAATAATTTTTATTGTGTGTTCTTTGGTATTTTAATTAAAAATGGAAACAATTTACTGAGGAAACTATTGTTTCAAAAAAATAAAAACAAGCATATTAGTTTATATCACCAGAAAAAAGGAGAAAAAAATACTGACAATGAGAAGAATGGAAGCTACAAATTGCCAATGTGTGTTTCAATAAATTTAAGGAACACTGTGGAATTTCTCTCTGTATATTAACCATGTGTTAAACCATAATGTGTCAATTTGCAGTAACCTGTTCTGAGTTCCTGTTTGAAAAAGTTATTATAATTATACTTCCTTTAATATTAATTATAATTACTAATTCATACTAATATATTTGATAAGCACAAAGCTTTTTCTTTGAAATGTTAATGTTGTTTCCTTTAATGGGAGCTTATATGATACATATAATTGTAGTTTGTGGTTATCTCATATTCTTTTTTACATATTTCAAATACAGTAGTGTCACTCTCATAACATGAACAAAAGTAAAATTTATCAAAATTTATCATGTAAATGCATACTATATATCTTTACTCTCATAGTCTGAGAAAGATTAATCTTGAATAAAATGAATTGACTAAGGGGAAAGGGTCCTGGTTATGAATGTGTTCATCTTATTCTCATTAGTAGGATGATCCTAACTACAGTCTTTGAGGTTATCAGATACATAATTTTTGTTGTTAGCCCATCCCCACACTAATCATCTTCCTCAGCAGAGGTGACAAGGGCTGAAAGACCCTCCCGTTGGAATGTCCATGGTTTATCCATTTTTATCCATCACAATCTGTCTCCAAAGACTTTTTTCCCTAAGAATTAGCAAACATGTAACTTCTGCACATTTAATTGTTCCTCTGTGGCTTTTTGTCCATTTCTGAATACAACTATTTGTTTTAAAAATTTGTAGTTTGCTACAGAATCGAAAATTTTCAATTTTCAACATGTCTAAAAAATGTGGACTTCTACACTATTGGAGTGCTCTTGTGTTTTTCAATTTTCAAATATTTTACTTTCAAGGTGAATATTCCATATAATCAGTTTTGTTATTGCTGTCATTGTCCCTGTAAGATGTGTCTGAATAAGCTTTTGTAGTACAACTAAATTTTAAGTAAAAGTATCCTTCTGGGAGTACATACCCACCTAATAGAATTTGTTCTATAGGTTTTCCCCATGGGTTCTATTCAAGGCTTCTTAGTTGAATCAGTTTTCATTATAGGGTCTCTACACTGTGTATGGAATTTTTCTTCCCACTCTTGTTCTTCATTTCTTCTTAGATTTATTTTTCCTTGTATGGCTCTTTAGTACTTATATTTTTCCCCTTTATCAATTACTTTGGTTATTTTAAAATACTGAAAGTTGTATTATGAAGGCTAATAACTAGTTATAAATAGCAAACTATAATTAAAGCGTGGGAACTTTACTTGTATATATAGATACACTATAGCTATTTAGGGATTTAATCTGAGTGTTTATAATGACAAATTGTTTTCGGTATATATTGGTTAGTTCCTTAGAAGACATTATATAGAAACTTAGAAACTGATTTAAAATTCAGTTTAAAGTGAGAAAATTATCAATTTAAATAGCAATAGTAGTAGTAGTATATAATTAAAGAAAAGGTATCACTAGATTAGCCAAAAATACTTTACTTAGAATATAGCAATAATTAAAACAGTATATGTAGTTGTTAATCTGGATGGAATACTGGAACATCATCTGTGTTTCAGTAGTAAAAATTTTAGCTTAAATAATTCAATACATAATGAAGCAATAATAACCCAGAAGTACAGAATAGAGGAAAACACATCCTTTTCTACTTAGAGTAAAAATGGCAATAATAGCATATGTGACTTTGTAAATATTTTAGTAATGTCAACATGTTTTTTTTTTATTTTACTAATTCAATATTCACTAAAATGACTCACAAAAACTTTCTCAAGACTTCCACTCTTGGGGCTGGGATGCTGGCTCAGTGGTAGAGTGCTTGTCTTGCATGAATGAGGCCCTGGGTTCAATTCCTCAGCACCACGTAAGCAAAAAGAAAAAAGCTGGAAGTGGCGCTGTGGCTCAAGTGATAGAGTGCTAGCCTTGAGCTGAAGAGCTGAGGGACAGCGCCCAGGCCCAGAGTTCAGGCCCCACGACTGGGACCCCCCAAAAAAGAAGACTTCCAATCTGAAAATAAAGCTGTCAATAACTAACAATTGGCATATCCTTTCTTAATATGTTAGAATTTTAGTAAGAGAAAGTCAAAGCAAAGGTATTGTATTTCAGTGGTTTGCCTAATAGGAACATGTTCTTCTGAACATACCTTGTTCAATCTTTTATTTATCCTTCTCTGTTATATATTTTTTCATAATAGTAATCAAAGCATCTAATTTTTCTTCTTGCCCTGATTTGGCCAATGATCAAATATAGCATTTTCTTGGCTTTTATGTTTATCTTTTATTCAAATTGCTCAGGGTTTTGTACATTCATCATGAGTCTAGAACACTATCTGTATTAGTGTATATTAACAAGAGTCAAAGAACTGTACTTGCCATATGTATATGTCTCTAAAAATCTGTTTAAGTTGTAAGGAAATTAGTAGTTTGACTAATTAAATTATTTATTGAATAGTTGATTTGTATCAGTACTCTGCCACTTGAGTCATACATTCAATCCAACATTGTGCTAATTCTCTAGAACTTTTCTTTCATCTTGACAAAATTGCAATAATATCTTGGCTTTCTGAAGGTAATTGTATTTTAATCACCATAATAAATCATTTTTTTTTGTTTTGGGGGGAACTTTTTTCTTTATTTGTACATTTTTTATTGTAAAAATGCTGTACAGAGGGGTTACAGTTATATGAGCAAGGTAATGAGTAAATCAGATTTTAATCTCTTAAAATTTTACATAATGTAATTCCTGCCCTGTTTATTGATTCTCTAAACTCTATTAAGTGTTTTGTCACTGCAAAAACAAACTAATGACAGTTGTTATCTTTTTCTTTTCTTTGTATCAGTTTTCAATCTTTGTGTTTTCAAAGAAGTTTTTACACAATCTCAGAAATGTTTCAAGATTTTATAAATTTTTACTCACAAATTGAATTTATAAAAATCAATTTTCAACAAATATTAGAGCCAAATTTCCCAGACTCCACCCATGACCAAAATATGTAGAAGGTCAGTCTCCAGGTCTTTCAATGCTAGATGTCTTTATGTCTATAATAAAATGATGAATGAATAATTAAACTCTTATTTTCCCTCAAGGTTTTGACTGGATTACTGAGACATCATCTATATATGCTTCATCTTTGAAACCAAAGAGACTTGGACAGTTCTTCATTCTTGATTCTTCTTAGGTGCTTTTAGATTTTATTTTTGGTGTTCTAAAATTGTATAGTAAAAAGTATAATATGAGACTATTCTTATCCATTGTTCCTAAGTTCTTGTTGGAATTTTCATTTTGAATTCTTTAAATTTTATTTTATTGTAAAGGTGTTGTACAAGACACTATGCTGAAAATGAACTTTACAACTTCAGTGGGGGTGGGTGGGGGAGGAGGAGTTGGGAAGGTGGGGAGGGAAGTAATGGTAGGAAAAATCAAAGGAAGAAGTAACAATACTGGATAGGAAATATACTCATTACCCTACTCATGTAACTATAACCCCTCTGTACAGTATTTTTACAATAAAAATATATACGGAGAAAAAAAGATGTTATAAAGAAGGGTTACAGTTACATGAGTAAGGCAATGAGCACATTTCTTGTCATTTTGAAATTTTTTATGTTCAAGTATATTTCCTTTTAACATTTCATGGATTTATCATGGTCCAATTTTTCTCTTCTCTTTATAGGAACTTTAGATCATCATCTACTAAACCTCCTGGAGTGGCCATATGTCATGTATTTTTTGCAACTTGAATTTTCAAATTGTTTTCCAAAACATGCCCTTTCTTTAAAAGGGCAGTATTTAAAGATAGCAATAACATTTCTCATTACTTTAATTTTAATATTCTTTTTCTTACTCTCAAGATACTATAGGTTCATGAATTTATTTATTTATTTATTCATTTAGTCCGTCGTGGGGCTTGAATTCTGGGCTTGGGCACTATCTCTGTGCTCTTCAGCTCAAGCCTAGCGCTCTACTACTTGAGCCACAGCCAATTCCGGCTTTCTGGCGGTTAATTGGAGATAACAGTCACACGTACTTTCCTTCCCAGGCTGGCTTTGAACTGTGATTCTCCTGTCTCAGCCTCCTGAGTAGCTAGGATTACAGGTGTGAGGCACCGGAGCCCAGACATGAATTTATTTAAAGTGTGCTATTTGAGCACTTTTTCACTGCTTTTCTGTTTATTTAAATTTTTGTTAGTTACAATGATAGATATCCTCAACCTTGCCCCCCAATTAAAATATATCCAATAAATAGTTGGCAGATGAAATCACAATCTCAGTGATTATCAAAATGTACCATGTGATTTTTTTGTTTCTTTGTATATTCCTCCCCCATGGCATAACCCCTGTTTTCACTCTACTTGATGTCGGTGCCCTGCATCTTGCATATACACTTCTCTAATTTGGGGAGGGGAAGGGAAAAAACAAAATGCTTAAATAAGGATACAGGTTGACCCATTGTAAAATGAGATGTTCAAAACACTATGTTGAAAACGAACTTTACAACTTCAGAAGAGGTATTTGTGGAGGTGGGAGGAAAGGTATGGTAGGAGGAAAACAAAGGAGAAAGCAACAATGCTCATGTAACAATGGTCATGTAACTGTAACTCTTCTGTACAACATTTCTACAATAAAAAACATACCAAAAATCATGGAAAATTAAAACAATCTGTAGAAGGTTTTTCCCCATATATTTCAGAAAATTTATCCTAATAGCACCAATTTTGATTATATTGAATATCAAAGCTCAGGCAAACTTTCTATTTTCATACTCAGAAACCACAATTTTAAATAAGTAAAAAACATCTTATAATATGGCACTTGGTGGCTCACAATTTCAGTCTTAGCTACATGGGGGGCTGAGACCTGAGGAGTGCTTTTCAAAGCCAACATGAGCAGAAAAGTCTAAGAGATTCATATCTCCACACAAAAAAATCCATAAGTGAAACTGTGATTCAAGTGGTACAGTGGTATCCTTGAATAACAAAAGCTCAAGGACAGCACAAAGTCCCCACGTTCAGCCCCGAGATGGCACATTCCTGCAACAACAACAAATAATAATACTAATATTTTGAACCTCATGTACAAATTGATGAAAATGAGTAAAGAAGTTCACTAGGAATTTTTTTTTTAATTTTCAAGTTGATGTCCTGAGGGGCTACGGTTACATAACTAGGGTAATAAGTACATTTCTTGTCAAACTTGTTACCCCTTCTCTCATTTTTCTCCTACTTTCCTTCCCCCAACCTCCCAAAGTTGTACAGATCATTTCCAGCATATTGTCTTGTGTATATTGTTGTTGAATTGGTTCCCCCTTGTCCTTTGTCTCACCATTTTGTTATTCACCTTCCCTTCCCTAATTCAAATAAACATATATAAAATACCAGGGTGCCAAAATCAAATACAGTGACAAAAGAGGATATACTATAGGAGGAAGAACACACAAAAGAAACAAATTCAGTGCTATACTCATCAATATCCCAATCTCATTCCTTAATGAAATAGAAGCAACTCAAAAATTCATATGGAACAATAATAAAGACCCAGAATAGCATAAACAATCCTAAGCAGAAAGAACAATGCTAGAAGAATATCAATACCAAACTTCAAACTATATTACAAAGCCATAGTAATCAAACCAACTTGGTATTGGCACAAGAACAAACCTAAGGACCAATGGAATAGAACTGAAGACCCCAAAATGAACCCGCAGACCTATAGTCATCTAATCTTCAATAAGGGGGTCAAAAATAGTATGGAAGAACGACAGCCTCCATAATAAATGATGTTGGAAAAACTGGTTAATCACCTGTAGAAAATTAAAGTTAGATTCTTATATATTATCATGCACAAGAATCAACTCCAAATGGATCAAAGATCTCGAAATAAAAGCACACACTCTGAAGGCATTACAAGAAGGAACGGGAGAAACTCTAGGGCTCCTTGGCACAGGCCAAAACTTTCTTAATAAAGACCCAGAAATCTAACAAATCAAGGAAATTCTTTCTCTAGAACTCTAGAGCAATTTTTTTTCTAAATCTAGATCTCTAGATATTCTTTCTCCAAATCTCTTGAAGGTAGTCATTATATACAATTGGAACTATTGTAATTAACAATACTGTAGTGCACACTTACAAATGGTAACAGGGATTTTTTTAAATTCTAAAAGCTTTCATCACAAAAAAGTAAAGGAATATAATGAAGGAAAGAAGCAAAGGAGAGAAAGTGAAAAAAAGAAGGGAAGATGGAAAAAGTAAGATATCTCTGGATGGAAAGATAATGGTAGATGAGGTTTGCCATTACCACAAGAGATGTTATGGGTATGAAATTAAGACTTATTCATACCTTAAATTTTTTTCACACAGCTGAACCTGCGAACACCTTTAGCAAGACCATAAATGCCAGATGAGAAGAGCAGACATGTGGACACATCATCTCCTTTTCAATGTATTTTGATATTTGTCAGGCCATTCATTTTTTCCAACCTAAGTAATGGATGCGACACTAAATAAGTTCTTAATGCACCAAAATGATATCATGTTTAGAGCATTCTCTATTAACTAGGGAAAGTAACATGTTTATTAAAAATTTAAATAACAATATACCTTTTCTATACCAATAAGCTGCTATGGGGCATTTCATTTCAACAGGAAGACAGAATGAAATTTGACAGATAAAGAGATAATAGGAATAATTTATCATTACCTAGTGAGACAATTTTGATTTGTAGACAGAATGTATGGCAAAGTAACTTTCTCCTAATTCTGAAATGGGTTGTAATGTATATCATTGCTGCATTATTTTTCTTTTAGTTAAATATTCTAAAATGAATCTGGAAAATAGTTCTATAAGTTACCTGGTAATAGATTAATGTAGATAGGCAAGCATTATTATTGTTAATGACAGTTTTTATGGTTTATACATTTCATGTAAGAACCTATAATTCAAAAAATATAGTGGGTTAGAAAGAAAAGGAAGACATCAGGAATAAATAAAATTAAGATTTTGAATTTTAAGAAATCTACTGCTGCTTGAAAATCTCTATGCTAGGACTTGGAAGAATTGTCAATGTCATTTATTTTACAAAACTCTCATGCTCTCTCTCTATATATACATATATATATATATACATATATATGCTATATATACACATATTATATGCACATACATATGTGTATATGTAATCATTACAGGACTGTATCATATTATAAACAACACAAAGATGAAAAATCAACCCTCTTCTCTTCCTGATGCCACTTTCTGAACTCTAAGCTCTCGACGCAATCAGCCCTTCACATATTTCTAGAAAACAGCCTGGTATGTAGTTTTCAAAAATTTTCCCTGTAGGCATAAACAAATACAGACTTCCAAAAGTACTGTAAGGGAAGATAAAATTATATAGCCAGGTATGGTGAATCTATGCCTGTCATTCTAAGTTCCAGGATGATGAGACAGAAGGCTAATATTCTTCAAGGCCAGTCTTTGTTACCAAGTGAGAAATTGCTTCAAAACTACATAAATGAATAAATAAATGGAATTATATTATTAAGGGTATGGTTTCTTATCTCTGGGCCTGAGCACTGTCCCTGTGCTCTTCAGCTCAAGGCGAGCGCTCTACTACTTGAGCCACAGTATCGCTTCTGGGTTTCTAGTGGTTTATTGGAGATAAGAGTCTCATGGACTTTCCTGCCTGGGCTGGCTTTGAACCGTGATCCTTAGATCTCAGCCTCGTGAGTAGCTAAAATTACAGGCATGAACCAAGGGCGCCCAGCTGGGTGTGGTTTTTTATTTGCATAGTCAGAGCTAAAAGAAGAGGTGATGTTAGAAACAATAGCAAGAAAGGAAAACATTTTGAGTCCTTATCTTGGGGTTCATTTCACCTAACATCAACTTGTCTCACCGTTTCTGCTTGTCTTAGACATATACCAGTTATTGCAAATAAGGGAAACCTATGTTTCTTTGGGCCTGGCTTACTTCACTTAATATAATTTTTTCCAAGTCTTTCCATTTGCTAACAAATGGGGCAATGTCAGATGATTTCTTTGTTGCTTTGTATGTCCCTCCCCCATGGTATAACCCCTGTTTTCACTGTATTTGATGTTGGTATAATGTGGAGGGGAAGGGAAAAAAAAATTTTCAGTGATACAGATGGACCCATTGCAACAATGAGATGTTCAAGACGATATGTCCAAAAACGAATTTTAAAACTTTGGCATGGGTGGGGGGAGGGGGAGGGGTGGAAGTGGGTGGTGGTGGGGGGAGATGGGAGGGCAAGGATGGTAAGGGGAAACAATGTGTGATAAGAAATGTACTCATTTCCTTGATCATGTAATTGTAACACCTCTGTACAGTATTTTCACAATAAAAAATTTATTAATTAAAAATAAAAAAGAAAAGGTGATAGTCTCGCCAAACTCAGAGCTAGCAAAGCAATTTCTTTGATGAAGCCGGTAAATACAGCCAGTTAGTACAATCAGGTAAACATCTATTCCCACTTTGGGCCCTATGTATTTAGTAGCTTGATAAGTAGTATATTTGTGAATTATTTTGCAATTTTTTGTTAAGTATTTTTTGCTAAGAAGATTTATTTCTGGAGTTCATGATATTATTGTTATTATTGTCAAAAATGTTTAAGATAGTAATGTAGATTGTGTTCATTCTCACGATATTGTACCAACATTTTGCTTATGATAGATATTGAAAATATTTCAGAAGGCAACTACTTCATTTTGAATATATGTATTAGTTATGAGTTCAATTTATTTCTTCTTAAAATGTTATACATAAACTGTGTGCATTCAAATGGCAAATGAGTTTACTCCTAAATAACACATTTTCCAACATCCATTTCAGTAAAAACACCCTATAATGACATTATAGGGGGAAAAAAGCCATAGAATCACTAAGGTTTAAATTGTACCACTATTTTAACAATAGAGGGTATGTGTTACATAACATTCTTATTTCAATGAATTTATGTTAAATTTAACTATTTCTTTGTCTCCAAAATGGCACAATAATGATCACAAAACATGGAGACTGTTCTTTGAAAACAATGATATGGGCATATTTGTACTCAGGCTTTCAGGAACATATTTTTAAAAATTGATAGAACAAGAGTATTTGTAGAAAGTGACTGCTATTTTTCACAGTGGCAGCTTGCTCTTTGTTTAGCTTTGAATGTATTTTTTTCCCCTCTCCTGTGCTATAGCTGAAGTAAGTTGTCAAAGCAGAGGATGAAAAGAAAAAGAAAAAGTAGTAGAAGTGAGGAGGCAGGGAAAGTGAAAGATGATTGCATTCTGCACACCTATTCTTCAGCTTTATAATCAGTACAGTGACGACTGCAATCACAACTACACACTAGCTAAATTAAATTTTTCCAGGAAGAGCTTCAGGAGACACAGGACCCCTTCATTTGGTGGAGAATTTTGAGGAAAATGATATGAGCACCAGCTGCTATAAACATAGCAGTAATGAGAAGGTGACACAGATGTTTTGATACTTGGAGAAAAATCCCTGCTGAAAGAAGGCTGATGTTAATGTAGGTGGGAGCATCTCAACCTATGGGATCTCTAATTCTTCTCTTCAACTGATCCTCTTCAATCTGTTAAGTGTTAACCTTGTTAACTGTTCTAAATGACATAAATGATACAGTCGGTATCAGTTGTTGCTTTTTTCCAATTACAACTGTTTAAGTAGTAACTTGATGATTTTCAAAAAAGGTAAACATATATCTTTGTCTACATGTCCTTTAAGGCTGTCCTCAGAGAGTTTTTTGATGTTTAAATTATAGTATCTACTACTGATATCCCCATGTATTTTTTAAGTACAATATTAGGTTTAGAAATTACCTTACTACACTCACATCAAAGAGCAAAACATATATAGGTTTAAATCAATTTTTGTATATATATATATATATATACATTTTCTGATGTTTATTTAAAAGTATCAAAAGAAAGAAAGGGGAGGGTCTCTTACCACAAGAAGGCTTAGTTTTCTCTGCTCAATAGCAGTGGAATGGTTTAGCATGGATCAAGTTAACACATATTCTCTATCTCTCCTTCTCCACTCTCCAACATCTCAGACAAATGAGAACACACACACACACACACACACACACACTATCTTATGATTCCAGATTTCTCATATCTGAGTAATCAACATCTCCTCTTCCCGTTTCTTCTTCACCTTCCACCTCCTCCATTCTTCCTTCCTCCTCCTCCCTCTTCCACGACTTGAGTGTCACAGCTTCACTTCCAGCTCTTTTGGTGGTTAATGGGAGATACAAGTCTCATGGACTTTCTTATCTGGTCTGGTTTGGAACTACAGTCCTCAGATCTCAGCCTCCTAAATAGTTAAGATTATAAGCATGAGCTACTAGTGGCCAACTTTATTTGCTGTTCTATTTACATTAAGGTTGCACAGAATTAAGTGTGCATCCCTTTTCATTTTTATATACTATTATGCACTAAAATAGGTTTCAGGCAAAAAAATATCGTAAGTTTATAATTTGTGGAGGGGAAGGGCAAAAAAATTCATTTACATAGGGATACAGGTGGACCCATTGCAACAATGAGATAGATGTACAAGTCGTTATGTCAAGAAACAGACCTTACAACTTTGGCGAGTAGGGTGTGGAAGGTGGGTGGGGGATGGGAAGAGAGGGGAAGGAGAAACAAAGGAGGAGGGCAACAATGCTTGATAAGAAATGTGCTCATTATCTTGCCCATGTAATTGTAATCCATCTGTATGGTATTTTCACAATTAAAAAAAGAAGAGTT
Source organism: Dipodomys ordii (assembly GCF_000151885.1). Taxonomy (NCBI): domain Eukaryota; kingdom Metazoa; phylum Chordata; class Mammalia; order Rodentia; family Heteromyidae; genus Dipodomys; species Dipodomys ordii. Next base: position 1,549,737 of record NW_012267300.1, read on the forward strand.
CTGCTCTCAGGCAAATCCATGTGGCTCTTAAGACATTCTTCAAAATATTCATAAAATAATTGTATTGAATTAGTGAAGACCTACATTCATATATAGGATACATACTGGTTATAATTACTGTGAGAATCTTACTCAAAATATTTTCTTGAAACTTTTTCACTTGTAGCAAATGAATGCAGAGTTGCTTTAAAATAAAACTTTCCATTTTCAAGCTTTTGGCTTGAGAATGTATACTAATTATGATTCTCTCTCTCATTGGGCCTCAAAGGAAATGTTAGTAATGATACAATGCCTTTAATGTTGATTCATGATAGGTGCATATATTGAGTAAGATCTTTTCCCACAGCTCATCTTTGCTCTAAAGTTTAATATTGTAATTTAATAAAAATGGCTTTGCAGCTGTGAAAGCTAGCCTGGTAAAGACATATATATATATATATATATGTCTTTATATATGCATACATATATACTTATATATATGTATATACGTATATGTGTGTGTGTGTGTACATCTGTGCATGTGTGCATGTGTGTGTTTCAAAGCTCGTTCAGGTTCAAAGTTAAAACAAGATTTTTTTTTCTAGGGCCATGTCCATCTTTTCCTACCAAGGGAAATCACCTCTTCAAAGGAAAAGACAGTAAATCTCTAAATCTCCATATTTACTCAAGTCCTGAGACTCTGCAGGGCAAAAGCTGCCAAGTCTATAGATTTACAATGTTTTATGATAATGATTTCCTCCAAGGGCTCACCCAAGATGAAAAGATAAATTAATTTATCCACTTCCAAACACTAGTGAAAGTTTAGTCTCCATTCCAGAAGCTGCCTTCAGAGCTGTGCCTGCACTATATAATTCATCAGCAGTGATTAAAATTTAAGAGCCTCTGGATATGACCATCTTGCACTGGGCTTATGAAGTGGAAAGTATTGTTTAAAAAAAGGGATGAGTTTGGAACTGAAAAAGGCACTTTGACTGTTTTCTGACCTTGCAACACTGTTACTACTGTTAATAATCACAGCCAGTTACTACTGACCTTTACTTCCTTGCTCACACATACACAAACACGTATGTATATAATACATAACACATACATATATTATATGTATATAATTTTATTCACTCCTTGCAGCAGTCCTGTGAAGTATTAGAGGGCTTAAATGTCTTTCTACAATCTATATTTTATAAGTCAAAATACCAAAACAAAGACAATTACTGTGATGCCATGGTAATAGCAAAACTGTTCCCAGACAGTTGTCTGTACCCAACATGTGTAATAAGATGATGTGATACTTGGTTGTTCTGTGAAGTGCTTGCTACAATTAACAAATCCTTCGCCTCACATGGTTATCATGCATTTGCCAGTGTACATCTGCCAAGAGCATTATATCAACTTTCTTAAGAAATTTCAATAAAGCAACAATTTATTATCTAAAAACATTATATTAGAAATTAAAATTCCAAAAATTTATTCATATGATAACTGCAGGTTTGTACCCATTACCTCTCTCCCAATACCCTGACTTGAATCTCCAGCTGATTATTATTCTACTGTTTCTCTTCAGTGGTTAGACTTTTTAGGTTCTATGCATAATTGTAGATACAATGAGGCATTTGTTTCTCTATATTATATGTATTTTATTTGGAGTAAAATCCTTCATGTTAATCTACTTCATTATACATGCCCAAATCAGGTTGTTCCTTAAAGATGAGCGATATTCTATACCGTGTATACAGGGTATACACTTATTCATGTACATTCTTAATATGTAATATGCCCTTTACTCATTTGTCAATGTTTTTCTATTATTTTAGTTGTTTTAAAAATGCTACAATTAATAAAAGAATACAGGTAATAGTTCTATTCCCTTTGGATTAACTTGGAGCCCATTTTTGGATCATTTGTGTGTGCTTTTGATTTTTTTGAACAATCTGGGTACTGTTTTACACAGTAGCTATGTCAATATCCTTCTTCACAAACTGAATAGGACTCACTTCAGGAATCATATACATGGAGACTGACTTCTGGACTCTCAACTTTGTTTTCTGTTTATCACAGTTTTATGCTACTGCAATAATGTATTGAATATTATAGCTCTGAATATAGTTTTAAGCTAGGAGTTCTGATGCCTCAAGGAGCATTAACTCTTCAGAGTCTTTTATGGTTCTAACGAAATTTTAGAATTCTTTTCTCTATTTTTGGTACATTTGTTATTGTAAAAATGCTGTACAGAGGGGTTACAATTACATGAGCAAGGTGATGAGTACATTTCCTATTGAGCATTGTTGCCTCCTCCTCCTACCATCCCTTCTCTCCGACCTCCACAACTATCCTCCCCCACTCCCCCACCCCCGCCGAAGTTGTAAACTTTTTTTTTCCACATAGTGTTTTGTACATCTATTGTTAGAATGGGTCAACCTGTATCATTTTTTAAGCTTTTTTGTTTTTTCTATTCCCTTCCCCGAATTAGAGAAGTGTATATACAAGATGCAGGACACCAACATCAAATACAGTGAAAATAGGGGTCATACCGTGAGGAAGAAACATACAAAGAAACAAAAATATCACATGGTGCATTATGATTACATTACAAGCAACAGGAAAAAAGAAAAAAAAGATATTGATGTCCCTATCTTGGGGTTTATTTTACCATCATCTTACATGGTCATATGTACATGGTTTTTGGTCTTTTCTGCTTGCCATACACATGTACTAGTTATTGCAAATAAGGAAATCATGGGACCTATGTTTCTTTGCACCTGGCTTACTTCACTTAATATGATTTTTCCAAGGCTTTCCATTTCCTACAAATGGGTGATGTCATTCTTTCTGAGGGAGGCATGAAATTCCATTGTGAAATATATATATATATATATATATATATAATCACATTTTCTTGATTCATTCATCTACTGAGGGTCATCTGAGTTGGTTTCATATCTTAGCTATGGTAAACAATGCTGCAATAAGCATAGTTGTGCTATAGCTTTAGTATACCCTTGTTTGGGATCGTTTTGGTAAATGCCCCAAAGTGGATTGCTGGGGTCATAAGGGAAGCTCTATGTGGAGTCTTTTGAGGAACCCCCATACTGCTTTCCAAAGTGGTTGAACAAGTTTACACTCCCACCAACAATGCAGTAGGGTTCCCTTCTGGCCACATCCCCTCCCACATCTGTTGTTATTAAAACTCTTTATTATAGCCATTCTAACTGGGGTCAAGTGGAATTTCAATGTCAATTTGATTTGCATTTCATTTATGGCTACAGAGGTTGAGCATTTCTTCATGTGTCTATTGGCCATTCTTATTTCCTCTTCAGAGAAATTTCTCTTTAAGTCTTTAGCCCACTTATTTATTGGGCAGTTGTTTCTTTGAGGATTTGTTGTTGGGGGATTTAATTTTTTGATTTCTAAGTATATTTTAGATATGAGACACTTTTCCATTGTATGGCTACTGACGATCTTCTCCAAATTCGTGGGCTTTCTATTGATCTTGCTAGCTATGTCATTTGCCCTGCAGAAGCTCTCCAGCTTTATGCAATCCCATTTGTCCAACCTTTGTTTGATTTGTCATGTTTCTGGGGCTCTATTAAGAAAATTTCAATCTGTGCCAAGGAGACCTAGGGTTTCTCCTATTCCTTCTTGTAATGTTTCCAGGGTGTCTGCTGCATTTGTTTACTTTTTGTCCCACCAGTTTTTGCCTCCTCTTACCCTCCCAAAAAAAGATAAACAAACAACACACAAGGAAATAAAAACAAAACAAGAAAGAAGGAAGAAAATCTCATTTCCATTTCATGGAGTACATTTCAATAAATATTATTTATTTTGTTCCTTCTGTTAATATTAGATTTATTTGTTCTTGTTCCTAGAGGAAGAAAGTTTTTTTTAGTACTTAGTGTTTTTCTCACATGGATTTTTTTTGCTGTAAATTTTCTTCTCACAATTCTTTTCATTGAATATCCCATTTCAACAACTTTTCTTTTTATCTCTAATTTATTTTACATTTATTTTCATTTCATAAATATAAAATAAATAACTTTTATTTAGAATTTTTTCATATAATATTTATTTTATATCTGTTTTCCACCGATTTACTTTCATATTTAGATTGTTTAACTCATTTGTCAGTAGGTATTGCTTAACTTCCAATGATCTTTCAATTTTCTAATTCTCATTATGATTTTTGTGATTAAATAATCCTTTATGTGATAAAGTACTTCTTTTCACTTTTGGCAGAATTTTGCGTAAAGCATATTTTCCATTTATTTGATATCATCATAAGTGTGTATACAATTTAAACTGAGACACTTACAGGCTGCATATAGTCGGACGTTGTTTGTATCCATTTAGCAACTCTGTCCTCTCATTTTGAAGTGTACACATTCATATAATCCCCTAAGAAATATTTAATCCAAAATATAATTACATGTGCTATGATTATAAATAATTATCATTACTTCAAATTAAATTGGACTGAGACAATTGATAGAAGAATGTGTCAAGATTCATAGACATCTATGCTATTGTTGTCATTGTAACAGGAGAGAAAATTTGAAAATGGAAATTCCACATTAAAAAATCTATACAAATTCTTATTACATAAGTAAGATTTAATTATCTATCTACTATTCTATAAGCAAAGACAATATACTGATCAACATCAAAGTGGGCCAAATTTCCAAATCTGTTTCCTGACTGAAATTAAATGCCACCATATTTAAAACACTGAAAAATTGAAAAGCTAATGATACAATATCTGTGTAAAGAAAGTTTACTATGCGTAAGTGTTTTGAATCCATCTTAAATTTAACTGCCTCTGTGATCACATTTATCTTGGACATTTTTTTAATTTAGTTAATTATCCAGAGTTGATTTCAGATATCTGAAGATGTAGTCCATGGTAAACCTCAAAGAAAACCCACTTCTAACAGTAATGATGTAGACTACTTCAAATCTTTCTTAAGGTGATGAGCACCAGCCACAGTTAACCAAAGAAAGAACTTCAAGAAAATAAAATAATAAAATAAATAAATAAAATAAAAACATATCAGCTTTAAGAATACTTGGAGGTTGGTATTTTAGGAACCCAGAGTAGAAAGGTACCAGTTACAAAGGAAAGGATTGTGGAGTCCTTGTATAGAAGAGTGTGAAAATTATACTACAAACCAATAAACAGAAACATGAAAGCAAAACCTGCCTTACAAATGTCAAAGTCCAGCATCTAAATTAGGAAAAGGATCTATGAAGACTGTTTGTGATTCCATTTTGGTATGAAAAGACAAGGGAAGTTCGTAGAGAAATGATTGTTTTCCTGTTATTGGTGTTGTTTTCCCCTCAGGGTAAGTGATGTACTTGAAACCAACTTTGGGAATTTCTAGATTATTTTAGATGGCTAGTAGGTAACCTAGTGTTTGTGAAGGAAATTGAGTGAGAATTGCTTACTACAGAGAGTATAGTGTTAATGCCAGCAGACAAATAATAAGTATCACAGTGAAACAATATTATTTAATTCAGCTCCAACAACCAAAGTCATAGAAGTTGTCTAAAATCTGTGTCATGGAGATTGCTGCAGGGAGTTAGAATGGAGGGGTAAGGATAACTCGACACAGAATTGAATTTCCTTCCATGAACATTCAAGCTTTTGTTCAATGCTTGTTTGTTTCTAATGTATCACTATATATGTGAAATCAGTCTTTAGCATAAATGCCCAGAACTTGACTACATTTCTATTTTCCACAAAATTATTAAGATTGAGAAATTAATGAACTCTTAATCACATATTAGTAAGTTAAATTCTTTTAGATTCTAAATATCCTTTAGAGAAGTTTAAATATGTTACTCTTTTATATTTTATGATTTTAAGTGCTTAACATCAAATATGTCTTTTATATTGTAGTGCTTTTTACATAACATAAATAATATGCTGTTTGAATGTTTAGATACTTTGCAAATTTATAATGGATGGCAATGTGTGTGTGTGTGTGTGTGTGTGTGTGTGTGTGCGTGTATGATGTGTTTTTCCCTTTAAAGGAGTAGAAGAGAAACCTTTTATTTTGCACCAGACTCTATTTCTAAATAATGTCTGTGTTTTAGCTGTCATGTGGTTTAATCTTCTTTATGTTGAAGGAGATCATTGTTCTTTCTTTGCCTTTTACTTTGACTTATGAAGAAATCAAGCTAACTAGTTTTCAGACTTTCTCCAATTTGGATTTGTTTATGACTTTGTTTAACTTATAAATAAGTCATAGAAGTGATATAAGATCTATTATAATGTGTCATGTTAAAAATTAATATAGTGGTATTTGTCCTTTATTTATGATTCTATCTTTGGAGATATAGATACTGTACAGCCATGGATTTGTAGTAAGAACAAACAAAAACCCAGTTTGTTTGAGAAGTCCCTTATTAAGCAATTAAAAATAACACAAGGGGCATGGCTCAAGTGGCATCTGTTAGGTACTGGGTGTGAGGTACTAGTGTGAGGTACATTGTTCCAGTGCTTGTCACAAAAAATGGCAGTAAAAAGCAACTTCATGAAATCTTAGGAATCTGAGAATATGTCTACTTAGCATTCTTGTCACATATTGTATTTTTTATGAATAAGTTTTTTTTATTTTGAAAATACCATAGCCACATATTGTAAAATAAGAATAAGATGTTTCCACCAGCATTTAAATCACACTCAAGGAGAAATTGGCTTTGATACTGCTGTTTCCATACAAGTTTGTTTTCTCATGTAATGTCAGTTACTAGAGTTATTAATATCAGTATTTGTAGTGGTTCTATAAAAATAGAGAAATCTGAGTCTTCAAGAAAAATTACTGGCAGCATGATGGTGATAATATTCAGCTTTGAAAGAGAAAATTAAAATTTGAGAAAACATCTCCACCACCATGAGAGTTGTGATATGAACAATATGAATTTTTGATAAGTTATAGTAAAATGAGCAACCATTACAAATATCTTTATAATGTAGCAAACATGTTTCCAAATGACCAAGGCATTATAAATAAAAGATTGGTTTACATCATTCACCTTTGCTTGTTTGTTTCCCATTTCATTGTTAAGACATTAAAAAATACCAATATGTAATTTAACATCAAAGTATATCCACTATTATTTGAAGTGAAAACAAAAATATCTTTTTCTTTCCTAGCTTTTGTTTGAGAGAATGAGGCTGAAATTAACTTTAAAACATTTCACATTTGTTTAAGCGCAAAAATAGTGTGAGGTTCCAACTGGAGATCAGCCAGCCAAGAATAGCTAGAAAATACTTCCTCTTCAATTATGGCACCATAGGAAGAGTGATCACATACCTAAAGATTTAGAGAAATGACAGGGAGGGATCAGATACAAGAAGATTTACCAATTGCATCTGTATATTCTTACCACCTTTGAAGGTATGTTTTGCATTTAGAATTTCCTTATTATAGACAGAATATATTGGAAAAAAATCCTAATTTCAACCTCCTATATTCTTGATAATTTAAGTAAACTCTAGGTTGGAGTTCTCTAGAAACAAAGCTACAAAAATAATCATCAAAATTTTCTGTGGTTCTCCAGTATAATTTATATTTCAGTGTTATAATTAGTATATTTGTAATTAACTATGGAGTTTCTTTAGAACATTATATTGTTCTATATTAAACAAAATATTGACTTACAAACAATATTAAACATATCCAAAAACAATGCTTATCTCCATGTTTCAGGAAATCAGCACAAAATTGATGCTTTCAAACTCTGAAATGATAGTGTCTTACAAGCTTCTACAAAGTAAAACTTATATTTCCTCTCGTGGTAGTCATGGCAATGTCATTCAATAGGAATAGGAGTTGGAGGTAATTCTTATTTTTCAGCCATTATCTATTAGCTGTGGTAGCCACAGGGAAGGAAAAATTTCCTACCTTCCGAATATAAATTTTGCTTTTGTCTGATAATCTTTGAATAAAAGCAGTATATTCAGCAAAAGAAAGAGAGACAAGTCAACCTGAGAAATAAAAATTAAAATCAAGCATTACAAAAGTGGAAGTATAGATGTCCTCAAGTTGTTACTCTGAATTCTTGCTTTCATACAAGAAACTAGCAAAAATGTGGGAAGGGACAACCCTTCACAACGAATTCAACTGCTGTTTTCTTGGAATCTGAACCAATATAATGGGATGTTTTTGTTCATAAAAGCCACTCAACATGCAGAGGTATAAATGTCAACAATCTGCATAAATGCTCAACTTTGAAGATTTGCAGTACTGTATACAAATCAAGACAGAAACAAGTATAAACATGAGTTGCATTTTAATATAGGTATCCATTATCTAATGTTTGTATAATGGAAGGTAATGACTTCATTATTATCTCTGCTATTACACTGAATACCAAATGAACTCATCATGCAGGCAAACTCACTATAAAAATTATTGTGTCCAGATCAATGACAAGCTAAACATATATATGCAAACTTCTTCAGATGACTAATTTGAATTTTGTGTTAACAGCTAATGTATTATTAATCAATAGCTCATTATACTTTTAGAGAAACCTAGTTTATGTGTGTTTTATTTGTATACAACTCAGTTATGTAATCTCTTGCTTTATAATTTTTTTTCTTATTTAAATGTTATTATCCTTAGATAACATAGATAGGTGCATATATTAGATGGAAGACTGTAGAACCTGATAAAAGTGGTTTTGTTTAGATCTTAATAAGTAAAATCACTTTGGTATTAAGCTATTTTTCAAATGATCTTGATATTTTTGAAAAAAAAGATTGAACTCAGGCTTAGACTATGTATATACATCAAAACAGATCTATGGATGTATTTAGTTTATTCTTTCAATTTGTATTGTTCTCAATTGATCCCATGAGAAAAAAATGCCACTTACTTAGTACATGACTTGTTGATTTGATTTACTAGTCCATACCAAAAAATTACGTGCTTGAAAGTGCATTAAGTTAAGATCATATCTGGGGAAAAAATCAATAATGAGTCAACACAGAGTGAAGTCATTTAAAATGAAAACAGAATTGAAACCAATTTTCCTAAACAGGTTTGTACTTGAGAAGCAAAGCATTCTTCTTGAAGTTATAAGAAGACCAACTATTAGTAAATTAATTGTAAATGTTTCAAAATCTTTCATTGTGATAATCAGATACTCGAACTGCATATTCTTGTATATAAAATCTTTCCACTTAAATTTCCATTTAATAAATTCTAGTGTAGAAATTGCTGCATTATGAACTTTTAATCCTTACCAAAAGTATAACAAAAACATATGTGAGTAATCTTCAATTGGAAGATTTTAGCAACCTAAGTTTCTTCACATCATCAGCTTGAAACAGTGATTACTAAACTCCTATATGCCACCATACACATAAGTCATGGAAATATTTATTCCACATACTGAAGTGAGAATTCTCTCAGAATGGAGGAAAGCCTAAGTTTGTGGTCATCAGTGAGTATGTGGGTACAACCCTTTGTCAGTTGTGCTAACAAACTCTCTTAAATATGTGTGTTTTGCAGTGCAAAAAGTACATTTACCATTGTCTTAAGAAGGAAAGTAACTTTTAAATATATGTACTTCTATAGAAAATTATAAAGTGGAATTACAAATGAATACCTCTTGGAAATAATTCACTAGTTTATAGCTAACATTCATGTTTGCTTAACAAAGTAGGTACCTCTCCAATTGGATTGAATAATTTAGGGGTTATAATGGCTCTATGAAGTGGAAAGTATTACCTGCATTTAATAAACAAGGAAAATACTTCCTGAAGAAGACTGATCTAAGAGGACATTTTCGTAAAGGAGCAAGGTTTGAACCTGAAGCAGCCATGTTCCAGAACTTAAATTGTTTACCTTTGGCATCTTAATGGAGTTATTATTCTTAATGAGTAAACAGTTAAATTTAATGTCTACTAACATGATATTTTTATCTAAAATAATACATTGGGAATAAATTTATTGGCCCCCAGATTTACATACTTAATTTTAATTTCTATATATATGCAAGTTTATATTTACCCATAATAGAAGAAATACTTATATCAACTTATTCTAGTGAAGGAAAAAATTAAAACCTACTAAAACCAATTTGTGTGTTATTAATGGGTAATTGTCCATTCACATAGTCTTTATGTTACTAAAATTTTGTATATGTGGCAAATATATATTTTTCTCTACAAAGATATTCTAAATGTAATGCAGATTATGTTTTTCTTACATTTGCTATCATATTCTATTGGAACATTATCTTGTTACAAGCTAGTTGAGCCATTCAATAGTCCAAATATTTCTTTATAATAGAAGATTATTTTGTAAAGATTGTCCTTGCATGTCTATAAATAAAATATAGTTCAAAAGTTGTTAAAATAACCCCAACATTTAGTAATACTTTTCAGTTGAAAACTCTTTTAATTATTTGACATTTTTGAAACTAAAAAGAAATAGAACAAATAGAATATCTAGCAACAAATTTTGTTCTATTATTTATATCTTCTTTACTCCAAATTCAGCCTTAACAGGAATATAGACATACAAATGCAAATTAAATTCATTCTCCTCTGGTATTGTTCTTCTCTTTGTAAACACCTGCATAACTGGAGATAGAAAAAAATAGGTTTTTATCCTGAGGGATGACAGATTTTTGATTACATATATTGTTTCTCTCAAAATTATAAATAATTGGCTTGCTACTCTTAGGACATAGACTACAAAGCTTAAAGAATAAAGATATGACAAGTTTGTCACTGTCCCCTACCAAATCTTGGGCAAGTGTGGTTTGTGGATTGTCTTCAAAGTCTTGGATGCCACCAGATGGAGCTCTTACAGAGCCAAAGAGAAAATCATCATTGCAAAGTTTGAAGATAAAACAAATGTAGTCACTTCATGAAGTAGAGAGGTCATCTTATTTCTTTTGTATGCTCAGAGAATCCTGTAATGCTCAAGGCGTATTTAAAACCATACTCCCAAGTTTCAAAATTTGATATTTTAAACTAACATGATTATATATGAATGTGGCAAGATTATATATAAATGTAGTATATATGTTGCATATGTGTATATGAGTGTATACGGTCTTATATGCCTCCTCAATCTGTACACAGCCATGTACATACATATATACACATACATATTTCGGGACAGTGTATACTACCTGTTAAACATGATCAATAGTAAATATTTATAACTTGTTTACATTAATATTAAGTTGTTGGAAGTAATGTTAGTTAATAAATATAAAACTTGTACAAAATGATAAATCTAACAAGTGACAACCAGAAATGTGAAATATATATGCTTATTCTTTTTTTTTTTTGTCGATCATGGTGTTTGAAGTTCTGGGCTTGGGAGTTGTCCTGCTCTCTTCAGTTCAAGCTGAGTGCTACTGGTGAAATACACACTTGAAGTCCTTTCTTAGCCAGTGACAATGTCAAAATGTAAATTGAACTTATAATAATCTCAGTATACCTAAAGTGTAGCTATTTGAAACAGTAGTATTGTCTTGCAAAAAAACATACAGCTAGTTAGAAAAAGCAGAAATTCACTTCATTTTGGGGACCAAAAGCAAACAATGTATATAGCATGCATAAGGTTTTCTAGGCACCCTTTGGAGTTCCAAGGGAAAATGTCACCATATTTTCTTTCAAACCCAGTCTTACTTGGTACTTTTCTATGAGAATATTCAAAATCATTTCCTTTATTATCTTTGCCCTCACTAGATTCACAGATGCCCTTTGTTGAAAATTAACTTTAGCGTTTTGTGAAGCAAAAAGAATAAAGAGGGAAGCCAATACTTAACACTTGCCTGGATGGAAATCCTTCTGCACCCCATTAATTATGATATTGTGGTCAAGTTATTAAAATCTCTAAGCCTTAACTTTCCCTCTATTAAGTACAATGATTATACCAAATTATCTCCAAGGTAACTCTTCCTTAAACTGCATGCTCCCCATTAAAAAGCATTTGCTAAAATGAAAGTTACAAAATTCTGTTAGAGCTCATATTTTAAATATCTTCATTTATTCAAGGTATAAGTAAAATAGTTGAGGCAATTTAAATGACTGCTGTATTCATTTATTTGTTTTCATGCAGTGCAGGTGGGAATAAGCAAGTGTCAAGTAGCACAAAATGCATTAATGTGAAGGAAACGGAAAGTTGCTATTACACAATGGTCTAAGACAAAAATCATAGTGAATAAATAGTTCCTAAAAATCTTTATAGATATACAACCAAGTGACAGTTCAATATACAAGAACTAGGATATTTTGGAACTTGAACTATTGTTTTGATCTCTTAGCTCAATTGCTATATTAAAATGTTTAATATGTTCTCTCTCTGTTCATATTGCTCTGCTGCATCTGAAAGAGTACCCCTGATTTATGACTTTCCTGTATTGCTCCCTTATATTACTATTTCAAACCAACCCTTTAATATGTCTATAATACTCTACTTTTGAGAGAAAAAATTCTTTCATTTTCCCAGCTCTCTATCTTTCTTCTCCTGAAGATTTACAGCATATGCTGCATACACTCCGCACATCATCTCATTCCTTTGTGTTGCTTAGGTAAGTGTTTGCTCCCAGAGCACCCATTGCTTAAGATGGGAACCTGAACTAAATTGATACTTCATCTAAAGTTCTGGCTTACCCTCTTATACACAAAAGACCACACAGTATTCATGTTAAGTGTTTCATATTTGTTTCAATATGCATCAGATATTTTCATCAAAGTCACCAAGAAATGTGAGTATAACAGAAAACATGACATTACATCTCTCCAAGTACTCAGCAAAGATGACGATCTGCTTTTATTATTTTATTATTTGATGCATGATAGTTGGATGCATTCATTTAATGAATTTCTCTTTCTCCTTAATAAAGATGAGTTATATATTATAGGCTACGAAGATAATTTTAAAATCACATTTTTGTCAGGTTGTATGAGCATCCCTCACAACTTTTAAAAAATTTTTGGTAAGTTATTCTTTTTCTTCTTGTCAAGGTAATGTACAGAAGGGTTACAATTACATAAGTAAGGTAATAAGTATATTGTCAAACTTGTTACCCCTTCCCTCATTTTTTCCTATTTTCCCTGCCCCCCCAATCACCCTGGAAGTTGTACAGATCATTTCCAATATATATCTTGTGAATACTGCTGTTGCATTGGGTCTCCCTTGTCCTTTGTCTCACCATTATGTTGTTCTTCTCCCCTTCCCTAATTCATATAAATGTATATACAATACCAGAGTACCAAAATCAAATAGAATGATGACAGGGGATATACCAGAAGAGGAAGAACATAAAATAAACCAAAAAATACATAGTACATTAAAATAACAACAAAGAAAAACTTCTTATGTTCACGTGTTGGAGTTCATTTCACTTAGCGTTAGCTTATATGGTCATAAGTGTGTAGCTATTGAGCTATTCTGCTCATCTGCTAAGATTATCCTAGCATATACTAAATATTGCAAACAAGAGAAACCATGGGACCTATGTTTCTTTGGGTCTGGCTTACTTCAGTTAATATGATTTTTTTTCAAGTCTTTCCATTTCATTGAAAATGAGGTGGTGTCATTCTTTCTGATATAAACACAGAATTCTATTGTGTTGTGTGTTTATATGTGTGTATGTATATATATATATATATATATATATATATATATATGTACATATGTATCACATTTTCTTTATCCATTCATCTATTGAGGGACATCTGGGTTAGATCCATACCTGAGCTATGGTGAATAATGCTGCAATAAACATAGTTTTGTTGCTAACTTTAGTATGGCCTTGTTTGTGGTTATTATCCCTTAGAACTTTATAGACAAATCCTTCAGAAGTTCTCTCTCATTTCCCCTGGAACACTATATATTTACTGTTAAGGAAAGTGTTGCTTAAACTTACACACACGTCATTTGGGGAGATTGAATTAGTGGGGTAATAACATACTGTCAACTCCATCATGACCAAAGCAACTGTGTTGTTTGAGGTAAATAATTTGAGACAAGAAAACAACCTAGATAACAGTAAAAAAGAAATGTGTTCCTAATATAGGAAATCCTCTCCTTTTCAAAATGTATATGTCCTTTTAAGTGACATTAGAGCATAAACAACAAGTCATTTTATGGGTTTATTTTGCTTGCTTTTAGATTAAAAACAAGTCATTGCTCAATATTAATTCATTTAACTTTGTACCGAGACTTTCTGAATTCATCTTCACTTATTTGTCATTCTTTCTTGGTCATTTCTCTTCTATCATATTAAAATCATGTTCTAAGACTATATTCTAACTATATTCATGTCTGAAAGGTTAGTTTTCCCCTAGTTAAATATGATTGTATTTTTATGTCTAATGTTTTATTTATTATTTATTTTATTTAATGCTTGTTATAGGCTATATCCAATGTTTTATTTATTGTTTAGGTAAAATATGTATTTTCCAAGCTTATTTTACTGATTCACCCCTTCCAATTTTACGTTTTTTTTAATTGTGAAAAGACTGTACAGAGGGGTTACAATTATGTGGGCAAGATAATGAGTACATTTCTTATCAAGCATTGTAGCCTCCTCCTTTGTTTCTCCTTCTCATCTCTTCCCATCCTTCCCCTCCCCACCACCCAATCATCCCCGCCCCCCCACCAAAGTTTTAAAGTTCGTTTTCGACATAACGACTTGTACATCTCATTGTTGCAATGGGTCCACCTGTATCCCGCTTTAAATGATTTGTTTTTTTTCCTTCTGCTCCACAAATTATACCGACATCACATACAGTGAAAGCAGAGGTTATACCGTGAGGGAGGGACATACAAAGGAACAAAGAAATAATCTTATAAATGTGTTAGAAACAATCGCATGAAAGAAAAAAAATTGAATACATATCATAGGGTTCATTTCCCTAGCATCAAATTATCTAATCTTTTCTGCTTGACTCAGACATATACTAGTTATTGCAAATAAGGGAAACCATGGGACCTATGTTTATTTGGGCCTGGCTTACTTCATTAATATAATTTTTCCAAATCTTTATATTTCCTAACAAATGGGGCAATGTCATTCTTTCTGATGGAGGCATAGAATTCCATTGTGTATATATACCACATTTTCTTGATCCATTCATCTACTGAGGGGCATCTGGGTTGGTTCC
Organism: Dipodomys ordii; assembly: GCF_000151885.1. Lineage (NCBI taxonomy): Eukaryota > Metazoa > Chordata > Mammalia > Rodentia > Heteromyidae > Dipodomys > Dipodomys ordii. Next base: position 1,564,876 of record NW_012267300.1, read on the forward strand.
ATATCTTAGCTATGATAAATAATGCTGCAATAAACATAGTTGTGCTGGTAGCTTTAGTGTGGTCTTGTTTGTATACAATTGGGTAAATGCCCAAAAGTGGGATTGCTGGGTCATAGGGGAGTTCTATGTGGAGTTTGTTGAGGAAGCTCCATACTGCTTTTCCAAAGTGGCTGAACAAGTTTACACTCCCACCAACAATGCAGTAAGGTTCCCTTCTGTCCGCATCCCCTCCAGCATCTGTTGTTATTAGAGTTCTTGATTATAGCCATTCTAACTGGGGTGAGGTGGTATCTCAATGTTGTTTTCATTTGCATTTCTTTTATGGCTAGAGAGCTTGAGCATTTGTTCATGTGTCTACTGGCCCTTCTTCTTTCCTCTTCAGAGAAGTTTCTCTTTGTCTTTAGCCCACTTATTTATTGTGCAGTTGTTTCTTTGGGGATTTGTTGTTGGGGGGTTTAATTTTTTGAGTTCCAAGTATATTTTAGATATGAGATTTCTGTGTTGTATAGCTAGTGAAGATCTTCTCCCAAAAAAATATGGAACGCTTCACGAATTTGCGTGTCATCCTTCCGCAGGGTCCATGCTAATCTTCTCTGTATCGTTCCAATTATAGTATATGTGCTGCTGAAGCAAGTACTCCAATTTTATTAAATTGATTTCTTCTTATATTAGTAAGTCTATCCTCAAATTCATAAGGAAAACACAAGTTAAGGATATGGTTCTTTTAAGATATTGAGGCAATCAAGGATAAAATTATATTATAAAATATCTGTAAGAATTTTCTTCAAGAATCAATTAACTTAACCATTAAACTCATGTCAATTGTATTAGATGAAGGCTAATCAACTTGTAAGACTCCTCATGGATCCACATCCACTTGTCTATTTGTTTACTTTTTGTCTCTTTTATAATCACTACGTTTCAGGCACATTAGTTCTATAAAGCTTCTGTGCAATTTCAAATTTCTTCAAAAATGTTAATATAAATCTAATCTAATAGCAAATAGAGGAGAATTCAAGTGAAATATATTTTTTTAAATTTTTAAAATTGTTATTTTTATTGTGAAAATACTATACAGAAGGGTTACAATTACATGGGCAAGATAATGAGTACATTTCTTATCAAGCATTGTAGCCTCCTCCTTTGTTTAATTCTTGTATTTGTGTCCACAGAGATACATTGAAAAATACCCTAAGTAAAGCATCAACAAGGAAAACATTAACTTGGTCTATTCAAAAGAAGAAACAATTCTTTCTTACTAGAATTATTTGCCAGTTTACATATGCAATATATATATTTCTTTTATTAGTTTGAAAATGAAAATTTTTAATAAAATATTAAATTGATCAATCAAGGAAAAGGTATATGAACAAATTGGCTGATGTTTTAGGGAAAATAGATTTATGATGGAAAGTTAAGAAGAACAGATAGCTGATACTTATATACTGTATTCAATTCTTTTTGATGAAAAAGTTCATACTATTTTAATTTCATTGGGAGAAGACTAATTGTAATCACAGCAGGCCTTCATAATTTTACTTTATTTCAAACACTTTTTTCCTCAAACACATAAAAATATTTTTATCATGTGAGCTAACTAATATACTCATAAATCTAAAATGTATATGAATAATAGAAATATAATTAATAATATAATGAAGGTCTATCTTTATTATTGCCTCACTTTTTACAGTTCAACATTGAACTACATTTACTAGCAAAGAGAAATCTGCCCTTGAATACAAACTTTCCAATTTGTCCAATTTCTACACAAAATACTTCTTGGAGTTCTATACTTTTGTTCTAATGTCTCCGAAATTCAGGATAGAGAAATAAAACCTGGAAAACTGAAGTATAAAAGGCAATATATGGAAGGGTAACATTGATCAGGATGTGTTGTGCCCTTAAACTGATATTTAGGATTGAAAACTCTTTGTACAATTATGTAAAGACAATAAAATATATAAATTTTAAAGGAAAACAGAAGAAAAATTAAAATAGAAGTAGAGAACTGAGTTCAAGTAAACAAAAGGGCAAAGAAAAATCAAGATTTGTCGGTATAATTTGTGCAGGGGAAGGGGAAAAACAAATCATTTAAATAGGGATACAGGTGGACCCATTGAAACAATGAGAAGTACAAGTTGTCATGTCCAAAACGAGGTTTACAATGTCGGTGTGGGGTGGGGGGGAAGGAAGGGGGGCGAAGGTGAAGTATTGGGATTGGGGGGGAGGGGGGAGGCTGGGAAGGGATGTGAAGTGTAAACAAAGGAGGAGTCTGCAATGCTTGGTAAGAAATGCACGCATTATCCTGCCCATGTAATTGTAACCCCTCTGTACAGTATGTTCACAAATACAATAAAATAAAATAAAAAAAAAAAGAAAATGAACTTTACAACTTTGGTGTGTGTGGGGGGGGGAAGAATGGGAAGGGATGGGAAGGGAAATAAATGAGGAGACTACAATGCTTGATAAGAAATGTACTCATTATCTTGCCCATGTAATTGTAACCCCTTTGTACAGTATTTTCACAATAGAAAAATAATTAAAAAAAGAAAAATCAAAATTCCATAATCTTGAACTTTATAAAGAAATTGGGCAGTGTTGATACTGACTGGTAAGGAAAGAATCTGATATATACACAAGCTGTAGAAAGTTGTATACTATCAGAAATTCACCAAGTTTCTTTGAGAAAAGCAAGCAACTATTTCAACAAATGTGTAATTTTTGACAGTATGGCAGCTTTGTGCATTTAATGTTACTGTGTTGTACAGAGTTTATATTAGATGTTAGCCACTTTTTTATAACTTCCTGGATATTAATTTGACTATGTACAAATGAACTTCCTGGATATTAATTTGACTATGTACAAATGTTAGAATAATTTTACATTTTAGGTTGAGTTTATGATTAAATTCTTGTTTCAAGAAATTCCTTCATAGAGAAAGGATAATGTGTTGGTAGCCAAATAGCATTCACATATAAGTGTGAAACTGAAAAACTGACGGATTTTCTTAGCTGATTCTAAATTTTCTTTAATTGTTTCTTTAGGTAGAGAAATTTTGTGAACTTTAGTTTTATTCTAATCTGCACTGTCACCTCACCATTCTTTTCCATATTGTGGAATAGTTCATATTTATCTTCATTTAAATACTTATTGAAAAGAGAGCTAATTTACTTAGGTATTTATTAATAAAAGAAACTGAGACCACAATAAGAAAATATATTTTTTCAACAAAATGTAATATTTAAAATTTTAGATTTAATATTTAATCAGCAACTATTAAAACTTTTTCCTTCCACTGTACTAACATCTATAAGTTATTCATGCAACCTTAAGTCTTGTCAATATTAAGTGGTGTCTTAAACTTTGAGTAAGTTCAAATAGATAATTCAGATTAAGAATGAAGTTTTGACAGTCTGTATAATTTACACATACATTTGCATATTCAGCACTGTATTAACTGTCATCTGTTTTCAGGAGACAACTGGACAATCACATGACAGTCAGCAATCTTTATATGCTGGTCAAAGTTGGGTTCTACTGTTCCCATGCATCACTTGCTGCAAGCTGGAAAGCAGACACAGTCAATTCCAAGAACCAGACAAGTGACAACTAGTTCTCAAAACAGCACAGAAATGGTATCAACAAACCCCAATAAACAAAGTATGAACTTCATAGCATAGGCTCCAAGATTCTAAAGATAATAAGGAATGTGCAAATTATTGAGCATACAAGAGTGGCCTTCAGAAGACACAGGAAAGGATGCCCACAGCTTGTATGCATCCACTCCAAAGTTATAAAGACATCAAGTTGTATTCAACTGTAACTCAAATCCAGCTACACATCAAATCAGCATCCATCTGAGGATCCCACAGGTACATAGAGAGATACACTGGTGTGGCATCCACCACTCTATCTATGGGTCTAGTGTCCTGTGCTGTTTCTACAAATAAAGATTAGACCAATAAACAAACAAACAAATAAAAGCAAAAATGGATTCTTCATGCAACTGTGTGTGTGTGTGTGTTTGTGTGTGTGTGAGAGAGAGACAGAGAGAGAGAGAGAGACAGAGAGACAGAGAGAGAGAGAGAGAAAGAACAGTGTCTTGAATTCAGGACTTGGTGTTGCCACTTAGCTTTTTCACTGAAGATTAGTCCTTTACCATTTGAACCACAGCTCTACTTAACGGTTTTCTAAACTTAATTGGAAATAAGAGTCTCAGGGACTTTCATGTCTGTGATGTCTTTTAACTGTGATTATCATATCTCATCATTTTGAGATTACAGGCATGACCTACAAGCACTGACCTATTAATATAACCAGTTACAATAACATCAATAAAGTGACAGTTTTGAATTTTCTATCTAGGAAGTGGCATTTCTACTTTTCCTGAATATTTTGTAAAATTTTTTCAAGGTACAACATGGAACAAAAGGAAAATATATTCACGTAAGCATTTTGTTCTATACAATCCTAAGACACTCAGACGAATCCTTTATAACTTGACACATTACTACTTCCTGTGTTATTTTATGCTGTCTCTCCCTCAGTTTCACATACAAGAAATTCGACTTTACAGCAAGCTAGGCATCTCTAACCAACACCTCAGAAACGGAAAATTGTAATAACTGTACTTTTCAGATATAATTCACAGGTGAAAGCTGGTGGGAATTGCTTTCCTGTGAGTGAACTTTGAAGGATGATGCATTCCACTGAATGTGTGTTGCTCTCAATCTGCCGGTGAAGATCAGTAGATACTATGAGATGAGATGGAGACGCAGCCCAGGGTGTAGACCTGCTGTAAATTAACAGCTCTGGATTTCATCATCTATCTGTTGATAGAAGAGTGATTCCTACGTCATTCTTTTTCTCCCCTTTATTTGGGGGGGGATAGATGAGGTGTGAAATATAATCTTTAATGGTTAAATAAATTTCTCTCTACACATTGACTAATAATATATCTTTTAGATATCATTCAGCTTTATAATTTTTTTCTGGAAGTTCAGTTTTTGGCCCAGATTTATTGAAGTCCAACATAAAGCAATTGAAATCTTCTTTAGAAATAAGATTCCTGGCATGAAGGGGAAAGACTGAAAGAAGCTCATTGAAAGCCTGGTCCTTAGGAGAAGACTTTTATAATGCAGCACTGATTGGAATAGCTCTCTAGATGATGGCTTGGATAATAGTTCCCACTGTATTATTGGTATGAACCTCAGCTCTAGAAGGCTCTTCTTTTGCTTTACGTAAGAGTCGACATCTATTCCATTTTTACATAAAAGAGAACTAAACCTTAAATCAGATACAAAAATGACTTTAGTATTTCCTCTTAAACTCAATAAAGCAATATTCAATAAACTACTAATTTTATTTATTACATATTATTTATTTTCTTTTTTTGGTGTTGTTGTTTTGGTGAAGGTCTCATGGCACTCAGAGAGCCCTTCAAAATGAGCTCATGGATAGCATCCTACCATCTGACCACCTGAGCAACAACTCTAATTCTGGTTTTGTTATTGTTGTTGTTGTTGTTATTTTCTGAAATTTATCAGAGAGACATAAGTCTTATTGAATTTTCTATGTGGTCTAACTTTGACTCATAATCCCCAGATCTCATCCTCCTAAGAAGCTAGGATTATAGGTGTAAGCTACTGGCACCTGACTTCAATATCTGTTTTTAAGGATTATATACTCCGCTGTTCTTATTCAATTTAATCTTGCATTTATCTTAAAAAACGAAACAATTGCCTTGGGATTATGAGTGGGAGAGCATTAAAATCATAGCATGATAAAATCTCACTATTACCTTTAAGCAATTATAATGTGTTTCTTTAACCGGAGTATTTTACAGTAAGACCTTCTTAAAGAGACAAGAATTCATTTTTGATGCTTCTTAGATTCTTGGCACAGTCCCCAAGAAGGTGGATAACATGGTAGAAGCTACCAAACACCTCTTAGTCCTAACTCTTAATATAAATACACTTAACTCTCCAATTAAGCAACAAAGACTGTCTAATTGGATGAAAAAGTAAGACCTTTCTATCTGCTGCCAGCAAGAGACACATCTTGCCCACACAATCAAACATATTCTGAAGTTGAATGGCTGGAATAAAATCTACCAAGAAAATGACCCCATAAACGGGAAGGAGTTGCAATCCTAATATCAGATAAATAGACTTCAAATTAAAATTAGTAAGAAGAGATAAAGAAGCTCATTGCATGCTAATTATGGGAATTCTCCTTCAGGAGGATATTACAATTCTAAATATTTATTCACCAAATAACAAAGCATCCAGATTTATCCAAGAAAGACTACTTTCCCTAAAATCACACATATATACAAAGACGTTAATTGTTGGGGACTTTAACACACCACAATCCCTGTTGGATTGGTCAACCCAGCAAAAACTCGAGACCTCAGACCTAAACAACTGCATAGATCAACTAGACTTAACAGACATCTACTGAATATTTCACCCAGCAGGATCAGAATACACGTTTTTCTCAGAAGCACATGAACATTTTCCAAAATAGATGAAATTTTAGGTAACAAAGCAAATTTGTCCAAATTCAGTAACATTGAAATTATGCCCTGAATTCTCTCAGAACACAAAGGAATAAAACTAGAATTCAACACCAAAAGCCACCAAAGAAAATCCTGTAACACATGAAGGCTGAACAAAATGCTGTGGAAAAACAAAACACCAGTGGATCACAGAAAACATTAGAAAGGATATTCAAATATTTAACAAAAATGAACATGCAAATCACAAGCTCCTCTGGGACATAGCAAAAGCAGTACTTAGAGGCAAGTTTACAGGGCTGAGATCCTACATCAACAAAGTGGAGAGATCTGAAACCAACAATTTAATAAGGCACCTGAAGCTCCTTGAAAAAGAGCAACAAGCTAAACCCCAATCCAGTAGATGGAAAGAAATAACTAAAATTAAATCAGAATTAAAAGAATTAGAGTAAAAAAAATAGAAACAACAAAACAAAGAGTTGATTCTTCAAAAAAAAATCGACAGACCCTTAGCAAATCTTATCATAAAAAGAAGAGAACACACCATATAACAAACTCAGAGATTAGAATGGTAACATCACCACAGAAAAAAACAAAATTCAGAACATTATAAGGGATTGCTTCTCAAACCTTTATGCTAATAAGTTTGAAAATATAGAAGAAATGGACAAATCTCTAGCAAATATTGACATGGCCAAATTAAATCAAGATGAGTTAAACCAACTTAACAGACCCATATCAAGCATCAAAATACAAACAGCAATAAGAGAAGCATCACAATAAAAACAGCAATAAGAGTCCTACCACCCAAGAAAAGCTCAGGATCAGATGGATTTATATGAATTCTACAAGGCCTTCAAAGCAGAATTCACACCAATACTCTTCCAAATCTTCAATGACATAGAAAGTGAAAGTTCCTTAACAAACTCCTTCTATGAACCATCAAAACCCTCATCCCCAAACCAGGCAGGGACTCATCAAAGAAAGAGAACTATAGACCCATTAATTTGATGAACATCGATGCAAAATTTCTCAAGAAAATTTTGGCCAATCGACTTCAACAACTCATCAAAAAGATCATACACCATGATCAAACAAGACTGATTTCAGGGATGCAAAGTTGGTTCAATATTACAAATCAGTTAATATAATTCAGCACATCCGCAACAGCAAGGACAATAACCACATGATTATTTTAATAGATGCAGAAAAAGCATTCGACAAGACTGAACACCTCTTTATGATGAAAGCTCTGGAAAAACTAGGAATCCAGGGAACATTCTTCAGTATAATAAAGGCTGTGTATGATTAACGTACAGCCAACATTATACTTAATGGTGAAAAGCTAAAGTCATTTCATCTAAATTCAGGAATGAGATGTCCTCTCTCTCCACTTCAATTCAGTATTAGAATGCCTAGCAAGAGCAATAAGACAAGATGCAAACATACAGGGGAAGCGAATAGGGAAAGATGAAGAAAAACTCTTTGCAGATGTCATGTTCTTGTATTTAAAGAATCCCATGAATTCCATGCCCAAGGTACTCTTGAACTTTGGCAAAATAGGAAGATGGCTTTCCTGTACGCCAATAATGACAATAGTGTGGCTGAAATCAGGAAAGTAGCTCTTTTTGTAATAGCTCCTCCCCCCCCCACACACACAAATACCGAAGCCTTAATTAAACTGAAGAAGCAAAGAAAGCTGTGCACCGGTGGCTCACACCTGTAATCCTAGCTACTCAGGAGGCTGAGTTCTGAGGATCATGGTTCAAAGCCAGCGTTGGCAGGAAATTTCATGAAATTCTTATCTCCAATAAACCACTATAAACCCAGAAGTGGTGCTGTGGCTCAAGTGGTTGAGCGCTCGCCTTGAGCTAAAGAGTGCAGGGACAGTGCCCTAACCCAGAGTTCAAGCCCCATGACCTACCAAAAAAAAAAAAAAATGAAAACATCTAAGAGGGAAACTTTAAAATCCTGAAAAAGGAAATTAAAGCAGAATAAGGAAGTGGAAAAACCCTCCCATGATACTGGATTGGGAAGATTTACATTGTGAAAATGGCAAAATTCACAAAGGCTATGTACAAATTTAATGCTATACCTATAAATATTCTAAACTAATTATTCAAGGAAATAGAAGAATCAATCCAGAAATTCATATGGAACAATAAAAGACCCAGAATAGCAAAAAACAAACCTTAACAAAAACAACAGTGCTGGAGGAATATCAATACCAAACTTCAAACTCTACTACCAAGCCATAGTAATCAAAACAACTGGCACAAGAACAGACCTGAGGACCAATGGAATAGACCTGAAGATCTAGAAATGAATCCACAGACCTATAGCCACCTAATCTTTCATAAGGGAGCTAAAAAATAGAATGAAAGAAAAACAATCTCTTCAGTAAATAGTGCTCACAAAATTCGTTAAACACCTGTGAAAAACTAAAGCTAGATCCCCATGAATCACCCTACAATGGAATTAACTTCAAATGGATCAAGGACCTTGGAGTCACTCTGAAAACATTACAGGACTGAATAGGAGAAACTCTAGGGCTCCTTGGAACAGGGCAAAATTTTCTTAAGAAAGACCCAGAAACACAACAAACCAAAGAAAGGTTAGACAAATGGGATTGCATGAAATTGCAGAGCTTCTGTATGGCAAGGAGATAGCTAGCAAGATTAATAGAAAGCCCACATACTGGGAGATCTTCATTAGCCTTACAATGGAAAAGAGTCTCATATCTAAAATATACTTAGAACTCAAAAAATGAAATTTCCCAACAACAAATCCTCAAAGAAACAACCGCCCCATTAAGTAGGCTAAAGACTTAATGAGAAACTTCTCTGAAGAGGAAATAAGAATGGCTACTAGGCAACAATGCTTGATAAGAAATGTACTCATTATCTTGTCCATGTAATTGTAACCCCTCTGTACAGTATTTTCACAATAAAACAAGAATGGCTAATAGACACATGAAGAAATGCTCAGCTTCTCTAGCCATAAAAGAAATGCAAATCAAAACAACATTGAGATTCCACCTTACTCCAGTTCTGGCTATAATCAAGAAATCTAATAACAACAGATGTTGGAGGGGATGTGGCCAAAGGGAACACTACTGCATTGTTGGTGGGAGTGTAAACTTGTTCAGCTACTTTGGAAAGTAGTATGGAGATTCCTCAAAATATTTCACATAGAACTCCCTTATAACCCAGCAATCCACTTTTGGACATTTACCCAAACAATCACAAACAAGGCCATACTAGCTGCCAGCACAACTATGTTTATTGCAGCATTATTCACCATAGCTAAGATATGGAACCAACCCAGATGCCCTTCAGTAGATGAATGGAGCAAGAAAATATGATATATATATATATATATATATATACACATATATATCACATCCTATATATACATACGTATATATCACATCATATATATACATATATATATATATATATATATATATATATATATATATATATATATGGAATTCTATGCCTCTATCAGTAAGAATGACATCTCACCATTTGTTAGGAAATGGAAAGACTTGAAAAAAAATATATTAAGTGAAGTAAGCAGAGTCAAAGAAACATAGGTCCCATGGTTTCCTTTATCTGCAGTAACTACTCTGTGTCTAGAACAAGCAAAAAGCTATGTACATATGACCATATAAGCTGATGCTAAACGAAATGAACCCCAAGGTAGGGATACAAAAGGTTTTATCTTTGTTGATGTTCTTTTTATTATACTTGTATTGTACTATCTGATTTTGTTTTTGTTTCTTTGTATATTCTTCCCTGATGGTATAATCCCTGCTGTCCCTCTGTGATTCCAGTGTCCTGCATCTTGTATGTTCCTCCCACATTGTAAAACCCCTGTTTTCACTGTATTTAATGTCAGTGCCCTTTATCTTGTATATACATTTTTCTAATTTGGGGAGGGGAAGGGAAATAACAAAATGCTGAAATAATGATTCAGGATGACCCATTGTAATAACAATGTAATAATGAGCTGTACTAGACAGTATGTTGTAAACAAACTTTACATTTTGTAGGGGGGGAAGGGAGGAGTTGGAAAGGTGGGGAGAGAGGGAAGGGATGGTAAGGGAAAAACAAGGAGGGTGTAACAATGCTTGATAGGAAATGGGCTTATTATCTTGCTAATGTAACTATAACTCCTCTGTACATTATCTTTACAATGAAAATATATATTAAGAGATAAAAAAGAATTAACTTTTGGCATGGGCATACTCAGCTGAAAATGAGGACAATGTTTAAAATGAGCAATATGCAGAGTTTGCACATTGTAAAATACTATCTGGAAAGAAGTTAAAGCTAATAATTATATATTGAAACTATCCCATGATCTCTCCTCCAGTTCATCAACTTAATTTCATTAATATCCAATGAGGTGAAGGTAAAATTCTGAGTATCTGAGAAGTTGTTTGAAAAAAAATCAACATGTATATATACTTTTTATATCTTGTGAGGTTGTAAATATAGGCAATATAGCTAGCAGTGCTTGTGTTTTGACAAAACAAAACAAAATAAAACAAAAATAGATATTTTCTATCAAAGTTTAAGATTATTCACGATATTATTTTTATTAGTAGTTATCACAGCATCACACTCTGAACTGTATAGTACACAATCTTCCCAGATTGAATTATTTTACTTCTTAATTTAGAGTTGTTTTCCTCCATGCCTTTTCATAAGATAGTTTATTTTAGTGCTGTATACCAATCCATCAAGAAACAATACAGTTAATTTACCTAATTGCCTACTGAAAGACATCTTGTTACCTTCTATAATTTGGAGATTCTAATTAAGTTTCTTCAAATGTGTGCTTGTAGTTTTGCTTGAATGCTTATTTTCAAATTATTTAGGTAAATACCAAGAAAAGTGAATGCCAAAACCACATAGATAGAACATGTGTATTTTTTTAAGACACTGGTCAACTCTTTCTCAAAGTGTGATTATTTTCTTTCCACCAGCAGGAAATCAGTGTACCTCTTACTCAATAGCTTTGTAAGCATTTAATGTTTGTATTCTAACTTTGGGCCTTTCTAATCAAGTTTTGATTCTTTTTGGTATTGACACCTTTTTGTCTAATATATATCTGAAATATGTAAATATATTTTGTGTATTTATCATTTGTATCTACTGCGAAGTGTCTATTCATGTGTATTACTCATTTTCTTCATTGGGTTCTTCATTTTTTTAAAGTGAAGGTTGAGGACTCTTTTGATACTTTGGCTAATATATCTTGTTAGGTAGTTATTTTGAATTTATTTCACCAGTGTGTAGACTGGCCCTTCATTCTCTTCTTTTGATTTATTTTACTTAATTTTTTTTTATTTTAAAGATATGCTTTCTTCCTAGATCATGCTTTGGTAGTTTATAAAGTCATGGTCATACAATATCTGTCCAACTGCTGCTTAAGTGTCAAGACATAAATGCTTAATTATATATTTATACCTAATTCAATAAATAAAACTGCCAAAATTATGATTTTATATCTATACATCTATCCATGTACTTACCATCTATCTTTAGTGTCACTAAAAATATTTCCAAATAACTGACAATATTTAGGAACATTTTTTTAATTTTATTTTATTTTATTTGTGAACATACTGTACAGAGGGGTTACAATTGAATGGGCAGGATAATGCGTACATTTCTAACCAAGCATTGCAGCCTCCTCCTTTGTTTACCCTTCCCATCCCTTCCCAGCCTCCCCCCTCCCCCCATCCCAATCCTTCTCCTTCCCCCCTCCCCCCCA
>NW_012267300.1:1584893-1612547 GCF_000151885.1 Dipodomys ordii
CACTTTTCCCTGGATGGAGCTGAGTCTGGCAGGTCACTTCACCATTAAGTTCTTGTTACCTGCTAAATGACTCGTTTTATTCCAAGGCCTGAGTTGGAGCTAGCAGCTCCGCCGAGCTTTGTCGGTATCCAAGATGGAGATCACCGGTGCTGGGGGTGGAGGGGTGGCCTTCCCTCCTCTGCTCCCTGAGAAGGAGTGAGGATATCGGGCTTCTACTCAGGCCGAGTCTTGGATCCTGGGTCGTCTCTGGTCTGCAAACTGCAGGATGAAGCTGTCTGCTCCTTGTCGGTTCTTGCTGGTGTTGAGTAGAATCTGCTCGCCCGCTGTGTCTGGCTCCTTCGTCCCGGACTCTCTGTGTGAGCGCTCAGGTATCGCCCGGCTTTGGTCTCCACTGCGACCCTGCCGCCGCCGCCGCCAGCTGCTGGCTGGTGCTCAGATGTGTATTCTTGCCTTGGCTTTCTCTCACTTGTCTAACTCTGTCCTGTGATGGCACACTTGGTGTGTTTCTCTGGCTTAGGACTGTTCACTGGAACTCTAAAACTGCTTTCTATGCGAGAGCTTGTTCAGATTCCAGCTTCTCCTCCGCCATCTTGTCGCCTCCCCTAGGAACCATTTCTTAAGGTTTTACATTGGCTTAGCAAAATTGTCACTGTAGGCAATTCAAAGGTCATAGCTGACACATTTTAATTACAGAAACTATAATTCCACTTAAAACATTTTCATGCAATACTAGGACCTACTTAACATAATTAAAATGTACCATGATGTCATTATAGGGAGTAATTTCATTTAAGCTGACTTTCTACTGTAGACATTTTTTGAGCCAATGAACACCAAGACAGAGAACTTAGAGGTAAGATAAAGAGATCTTGCACATTACAATCAATTGCTTGAAAAAAAATAAAAAGGTAAACAATGACAGTTATAGGTCAGAAAGGAAGATCACATGAAAGATTTCTCTTTTCTATTATTAGTATAGATTTGTTATACAGAAGGGTTAAAGTTACATGAACCAGGTAATGAGTAATGAGTACAATTCTTTTTTTGTCAGTTCCATTTTTTTAAATTTTATTGTCAAGGTGAGGTACAGAGGGGTTACACTTACATAAGTAAGGTAGTGAGTACATTTTTCTCGAGCTTTCCCGCCATCTCAACCTTCCCCCCGACCAGTTGTATAGATCATTTCCAACATATTTTTTGTATCATTGTTGCATTGGTTCCCCCTTATCCTTTGTCTCACCTATTGTACAATAGGGAAATTATCAAGTACCTGACATAATATTCACACACTCTGGATCATGTAGCATCTCAGGACTCAAAAGGAAAATTCAAAATGATGAACATCTTTCCCCTTAGAAAACACAATAGGCTAGATAGAAAACATAACAATAACATATAGATAGATAGATAGATAGGATAGATAGAAAACATAACAATTCTTTTTGTAATATGTCTCTCCTTCCCTCACTTTCTCCCAGTTTTTCCCTCCTTGTCCCCACCCATAAGATGTGTAGTTCATTTTCCACCTCGTGTCTAGTGAGTACCACTCTTGTATTTGTTCACTCTTGTTCCACCTTTTTAAACATGTTTACTTGCAGATTTATAAGTATATTTGAGTTACTGTAGCCTATGTTTCTTTGACTCTGGCTTACTTTGCTTAATATAGCTTTTTGTGAGTTTTTCCATTTCCTTAGGAATACTATATTATCTTTTTTTCTGATGTATGAGTAGAATTTCATTGTTTATATTTACCATATTTTCTCCATCTGTTTGTCCACTGCGAGACATCTGGGTTGATTCACAAAACTGCATTGAACATGGTTGTGCTGGTGGCTTTAGTGTGGCCTGGCTTGTGGTCCATTGGATAGATGCCCAGGATGGATACTGTAGGACTACTAGTCATAGGGAAATTCTATGTTTAGTCTCCAGAGGAACCTCCATACTGCTCTCTAGAATGGTTGAACAAGTTTACAATCATATCAACAGTATAATAGAGTTTCTTTGAACCAATCCCTGCTAGCATTTGTTAGTGTTAGTTTTCTTGATAATGGCCCTTCTCTCTGAGGTGAGGTAGAATCTCAGTGCATTTCGTTTATGGCCAGAGATGTTGAACATCTCTTCATGTGTCTATTGGCCATTCTTATTTCTTCTTTGGAGAAGTCTCTCTTTAAGTCTTTAGCCCATTTATTACTTGGGTTGTTGAATTTTGCGGGTTTATTTTTGGAGGCTTTAAGTTTTTGAGTTCTTAAGTACATTTTAGATATGTGACCATTGTCTAGTACATAGCGAGTAAAGATTTTCTCCCATTCTGTGGCTATTTATCTTGCTAGCTATGTCCTTTGCCATGCAATTTACCAAGTTTAAAATTCTGAAAAAAGAAATTGAAGCAGACTTAGGGAAATGGAAAAATCACCCATGATTCTGGGTGGGAAAAATTAACATATTAGTTCTACCTAGTATAATATATAAATTCAATTTGATACCCATCAAAATCTCAACTTTCTTCAAAGAAATAGAGAAATCAATCCAAAAATGTATATGGGATAATAAAAGACACTGAACAGCAAAAATAATCCTTAGCAGGAAGAACAGTGATGGAGGAATATCAATTCCAAACTTCAAGCTTTATTCCAAAGCCATAGTAACAAAAGGCAGCTTGGTACTGGCACAAGAATAAGCCTGAGGACCAAGGGAACAGAAGACCGAGAAGTACAACCATAAACATACACCACCTGATATTTGATAAGGGAGCTGAAAGCATCGGTTGAAAGACAAACAGCCTCTTCAACAAATGGTGCTGGCAAAATTGGCTATCTATGGGCAGAAATCTGAAGCTAGATATTCACATATCACCCTGTACCAGAATCAATTCAAAATGGATCAAAGACCTAAATGTAAGGCCAGATACTGTGAACATTTTACAGGAAGGGATATGGGAAACCCTAGGGTTTCTAAGCATGAATCAAGACTTCCTAAGTAAAAATCTAGAGTCAGAACAAATCAAAGAAAGCTCTATTTAACTAAATTGTTAAACTAATCTATTGTAGGGAGTGAAGGAAAAAATTCACTGGAGCAATTTTTCAAGCTTTAGTGACCAAGTCAACATGAAACTAATGGCTGATGTAATTAATATATCATGGGATTTCTGATATGATATGTTAAATTCAAAATTTCTAAGGATACACATTTTGTAAGAGGATCCTATGGGTAGTAGACAAATGGAAATTAATAGTACTAGTGAAATTCTTACTGGGAATAAAGATGTACAGACAGATGTTGAGACAAAAGAAGGAACCCTTGGAGAAGGATTAGAATAAATAGAAATAATAAAAGAAACTAAAAGAAAGAATTTCACAGGTAATAAATCTTTGTTATTCTTTCATACATATTTTATTTCCAAAAAAGTATTACACTACTATATCTATTTTATTCTCAGTGTATTAGGTAATGTATAAATTTTGTAGTTTTGGACAAAGCTCATATAAGAACTAATATAAAATTAGTAGTATCCTCTTTGTGATTGTATAGCAGTCTTAGAAATACATTAAAGAACAATAGAGCTCCTAGCATATATGCTCACAAAGTTGTAGTAAAATGTAAAATATCAACTGTTTCTTTTGAAATTAGCTAGCTCCATTTAATATATTTTAATATAAAAATAGTATTTTCTGGTTTGTGATGGGATTTTGTTTTTCATCTGAATACTTCATCATTTGAAACCAGTTAATTTCAATTCTATGTGGTATTATTCTCTTATTACTTGTAACAGAAAATTACACCTCATAAACCTCTTTAATTAATTTTTCAACAATGGTATATTTATTTTTTCCAAAATTTTTAGACAAATTTTCCCTTGACTATCTTGTTTTCCGATTTGCTAGTTTCTGCTTTCTACAGTCCTATACAATAAATTCAAATCAAATAACCTTTATAAATACATTGTATGCAAAATTATTGAGATAATTATTTCTTTAATGATGATTTAAAATGTAAAATATCACCTTTTAAAATTGAAACACTTCATAAACTTATTCTTACTGTTAGTGTCTGATTGATACTTTTTGAGACTTGCAAATTCTCAGTCTTAGGGTTCATGTTGATCTACTATTCTTTGTTGAGTTATATTTAATTTATCACCAAGAATGATCATCATTTTCTCTATCATGTTTTTAAGTTTATTAATATAAATGGCCACCACTGAAAATAATGGTACTAAGTTATCTGAAATACTAATGATATTACTATTTTAATTCTGCCTTCTCTTATTATATTAAACAAATGCTCCATTATATATAAGGGATATGATTATAATAAAAGTTAGAAACACTATCACTAAATTAAAAAAAGTAAAAAATATTGTTTTCTATTGACAAATACCTCTTAGTTTATGTCTTGTGCAAGATCTGATGAATTTAACCTTCCTTAAATATATAATGAATATACTAATACTTCATTGGTTATTGTGAGAAGAAAATAATAAAAATAGATTCAAAAGGAGGGTCAGAATACATTTGGAACTTTTTTTTTCATTGAAAAAACAAAATTCTGTTTCTCATTGAATATACCAAATGTGCTTGGAGAGAAACTCATTATCATTTGTGGTAGGTACTATCTAAGTTAAAGAAGAAGTAGCTTGAAATTTTGTTTCCAGGTATAAGGGGCTTAGATTGAAAAATAGTTTATTGCCCCCAAATCATTTCCATTTATGTGGATCATAAAATTTCTTCTTTGTGATTTCCTTCACTAAAAGATGCTTGTCCATGGAAATCACAGGATGGTTGCATAATTAAGGAACCATCAACCACAGAAGCCATATGTATTATTTATAATAATTTTCCCATGAGCTCTGCCCTTGAAATATCATGATTGTTCTTCTCCTTTTCCTTTGGACTGTCAAAATGAATAAAACCTTATTTTTATGTTCTTTGAAAATATGAAACACTTCTATTCTTCACTTTGTTTAAAGAGAACACTCATATTTGAAAATAATTCTGATATTTTAGCAATTTAAAACCTTTCCACAATTCCAAATTCATTATTGAAATTTACAATTAACAGTCAAGAAATGAATAGGATTTAGGCAATATCCGACTTTCTTACAGCTCATTTTAAATCGACCCCAAATTGTTGTTTTTCTAACATATATTTATCACTTTTAAACGTGTTAATTGTGTTGCAAGCACTGCAGCTGGGATTAATTTAGGGAGTTTGAATTGCCTTCTCTACAGCTGGTGAACACTGAAGCAAAACTGTGAAATAAGCTTTGCTAAAAGAATTAGATAGTCTGCAGTGTTAATTATTCAACCCTTTCCTTCTGAATTCCTTCTAAGAAGTATGGTCAAAACTATGAAAAGAATTATTTTTCTCATACCATCAACAAGGATATGACAGTTGTTCAAAATGCCGATTCTTTGTGTAGCCTCTTAGTTTGAAATCTAAAACTCCCAAATGTTTTGGGAACAGAATGCATTCCAATTATCAAAGTGGCAAAACAGAAATGTGTCCATGACTTAAATATAATCACAATAAATGAGTAAATATTTAAGGTACTATCTGTGAGACAGTGCCTTTGTTTTTTGGCTGGTTTATGTATTTCAGTCCCATTCATGTTCCTTTATTCCTGCCTCAAAAGAAAAGTCATCATTCTTACAGTCATCTTCTTATCACTCTAATTCTCTATATGCTTCTGAGTGCTTAATAACCATGAAATAATCTCTCTATAAGCTCAGTTAAAAATTCTAAACAAGGCTAGGCATCCGTGGCTCACTCCCGTAATCCTTGCTACTCAGGGGGCTGAGGATTGCTGTTCAAAGCCAGCCCGGACAGGAAAGTCCAAAAGATTTATCTCCAATTAACCACCAGAAAACCAGAAGTGGTGCCGTGGCTCAAAGTGTTAGAACACTAGACTTAAGCACAAAGCAAGCTCAGGGACAGTACCCAAACCCTGAGTTCAAGCTCCATGACTAACAACAAAAAAAAAAAGAAAAAAATTCTGAACAAGGCAATATAAGATTATATCAGAATCTCCATGTCCTTTTGTTACCCATACCAAACTTCCTAGTGGTAATGTGCTAATGAAAATGGCACCTGAGATCTGGTTCAAATTAGGTGAAACCCTGCATAAGATAAATTGAATTATTGGTATTTGTACATGAGTATAAACCTACTCAAGTAATAGAAGTGAAAGGCTTTTACAATGAAACCATACCCATCGATTGGCAGAATCAATATTTTGAAAACGGTGATAATGCAGAGGCAATCTATTATTCAATGAAATGCTCATAAAAGTTCAAATATCATTATTCATAAAAATAGAAAAGTCAATCCAAAGAGATTCATTTGGAAGTACCAAAAGAGTGTTTTCTCTGTAGACTTTTAAACAGGATAAACTTAGGAGTGGATAATTCTACAAAAAGCAAATAATTTTCTTACATTTTACACAAATAGAAATTTGTAGTAGAGGAAAAGTTATCTGTTCCCATTTGCACCATTGTTTGATGTTTTACCATCAATGTAGGCTCATGGGAAGTACTAAATGCTTTTCAGGAACTTTCTTATTCCTCACTCATTTTATGGGATTATTTCCAAGCCACCTGCAGCAATTTCCAAGGGGCAGATTATGTGATCATTTACATCATTGGCTCACAAATGGAATAGGTGATTGAATGTGAAGAACAGGATTGAGTAGTGATTTTTTTATTTAATTTTTTTATCAAAGTGATGTACAGAGGGATTACAGTTACATAAGTGAGGTAATAAGTATATTTCTTGTCAAACTTGTTTTATTTTGAAGTTTCAGTTCATTCTATGTCATTACAATATGTTAATTTTTAAGTGTAAGATGTTGTTCTTGTGGAGATCAATTTTTACCCATATTTGGTGTCAGAAGACACACTGAATGTATGGATTTAATTCTATGATAATATTTCAAGTGTTTCTTTTAAATAAGAGCTAATAATCTGTAAATAACAGATTTTTGAAAATTTTTCATATTTTTTTTATTTCTACAACCTAAAAGACCAGTTTGGTTTAAAAATAAAATTTAATAGTCTTTAATTTGTCATGTGGAATCTGATTCTATGTGCTCTTTTATTAAATTTAAATTTAACATATACTTGTCCAAATAATTTCAAAAGAGCTTTTAAAACTAATTTTTTTATTGAAATTTGGTAGAAAAATGTAAGAATTAGAAATTGAGGTAAAAGTTTGAATGACAACTATATTAAAAATGTAATGATGTGCCTCTGGTTGCTTATAAAGTCAATAAAATAGTCATAAATTTATTAATTTATTGGTATATTAATTTATTCATTAAGAATTTCATGGGTCCGAATGAATGCTGAATGCCTTCTACTTGTATATATTACTAAGGAACATTGTTTTCAACAAAGCATTGGTAGCATTGCAAATTTCTGTAAAAGAGTACATATCAATAAAAACTCTAAGTGGGTAACTTTTCCCTCATTTTTCAGAATTTAAATAATATAGTGGTTAAAATATACTTTTTAATGAATCAATTCAAATGAATAGCATTACATAATTCCTATAAAATGAAATAATACATATTATGTTTGAACTCAATACATCATGGTACCTGAAAAGGTATTAATCACTGGAATCACATCTCTATCCTGCTTCCTTGAGTCAGTTTCTGATAAAGTGTCAAAGAATGATTTCCTCAGGTCTTCCTGGACCTCAATCCTTCTAATGTTGCTTTGTATGTTCCTCCCCCACACTATAAGCCCTGCTTTCACTGTATTTGATGTTGGTATAATTTGTGGAGGGGAAGGGGAAAAACAAATCATTTAAATAGGGATACAGGTGGACCCATTGCAACAATGAGTTGTATAAGCCATTATGTCGAAAACGAATTTTACAACTTTCGTGCAGGGGGAATGAGGGGGGGAGGGGAGGATGGGAAGGGATGGGAAGAGGAAACAAAGGAGGAGGCTACAATGCTTGATAAGAAATGTACTCATTATCTTGCCCATGTAATTGTAACTCCTCTGTACAGTATTTTCACAATAAAAAAAAAGAAATGCATTCATTACCTTGCCCATGTAATTGTAACCCCTCGGTATGGTATTTTCACAATAAAAAAATTAAACTGTTAAAAAAAAAGGCAAAGTATAACCACACAGAGCTTGTTCTCAGGCTACTACTGAATTCTGATCCTCTCACTCTTTGACTCTCTAATAGCTAATAGTACAGGCATAAGAATCACCTCTGACCACTAGACCATGAATTTTATAAGTAAATGCATTTGTTGCAATGCTCTTAGCTTGCTTCAGAGGTCACAAATCCATTTTTAGATATTGGAAGGTAGCTTATAAAATAAATAGCAGTTCCTTTCTCAAACACAGATACTTCACTTTCACAATCGTTTTAATTGGCTTTACTTCAGCTATTTTCTCCCAGTCTGGATATTTTTATTTTGTAATAATCTTGACTCATTCTCATGCAGTTCTCAGTATTATTAATTATGTTATTAACCTTCTAAATCAATCATCATATTGATAATGTCTTCAAATGCCACCAGGCCAGTGTGAAGTTTCAGTAAATCAGATGTCTGAGAAAGGATAAAACAGAGAGAAAGTATGAAAATTATGGTAAACTCTTGACCAATCCTGTTTGAGAGAAGTGTGTGTGTGTGTGTGTGTGTGTGTGTGTGTGTGAGTGTGTGTGTGTGTGAGTGTGTGTGTGTGTGTGCTGAGAGTGATAGAGACAAAGGACAAAGAGACAAAGAGAGACAGGAGAGACAGACACAGAGATAGAATTTAATTTTGGAAGGGATCAATAGGGAGAAGAAAATGAAAAAAAAGGAGAGAAGTAAAATCAATAACAATTAATAAAAATCTCATAAAGAGGGAGAAACGGTAGTAGGCACCTATGAAAAATTACTTTTGTAAAGAAGTACAACCTTGCAAAAGAAATGATGAAGAAAAGTTTCATAGAGAATTCTTAACAGAGGGAGAAATAAACATACTAAGGTATTAGATGTCAGCGTTCTGCTATGATATATAGACATACACTATTACTTTACATAGTACAAGCCTGATATTTTATATCAAATTCAACAGACTTAAAATTACTCTCTCAAATAGATATTTCTGAGCCATTATTCAGTGTCTACCCTTTGTTGTTGTTTTTTAATAATATGCAGTATATGAACTCCACTGGTCCTGGACCAGAGTGGTACTGCCTTACTTTCTCCTCTGGGATTGGTAATAAGCTCAAGCAGATGGGAAACTGGTTGCACAATTTGTTTTATTTGTTTTTTATGCATGTGATGGGGATTGAAATTAGATCCTGGAAACTGTCCCTAAGCTTTTATGCTGAAGGCTAGTGCTCTACCACTTGAGCCACAGATCCACTTTCCAGAGTTGGGATCTTAATTGGAGATAGGAGTTGGGAGTACAGACATGAGCCACCAAGTCCTAGCTCTAATTAGAATTCCTGCTTAGTTAATTGATCTAGTGGGGCAGAGGGAGAATGACCAAAGTTTTCCCACAGCCCTATATAGCATGTGGAAGAGAAGCAGGGCATGGATCCAGATTCAGACATGGCATCCGAAGATGAAACAAACAAACAAAAAAACAACATTCAGAAACAAGAATTCAACACTCTTAGTCCCACATCTGCTTTATTTTTGCTGTTAAATAAAAGGAACCAAAGGCTATTAGCCTGAGATTATTTCTGTACTTTCAGATCATAAGTGAAAGAAAGTTGGCAGCATAAATAAAGGAAGCTTAATTTAATAGTTTATCTAGGTATTTTAAGAAGATCAGTCTCAGCCAGTCTCAGATGAACATCAATAAACCTTGGAGTTCGTTGAGGGTCATTGAAAAACATTATAGATTAAACCACAGCATATACATTAATGACAAATTAAAAATCTCTTCATTGCCTTTGCTCTTTATATTTTATCTTATCTTTTTTTTTCTTTTGGTCTTGGGTCTGGAACTCTTATCCTGGGCACTGTTCCTGAACTCTTTTGCTATAGGCTACTGCTCTACCACTTTGAACCATAGTGCTGCTTGCAGTTTTCTGGTAATTAATTTGAGATAGAAGTCTCACTTTCTTTTCTTTCCTCTTCCGTTTTGAAATGAAATCAGATCTCATCCTCCTGAGTAGCTAGGATTACAGACATGAGCCACCAGCACCTCCCCCTTTCTGTATTTTATTGGATTATATCTTTCCTCTAGATAATATGTGTGTAATATGTAATATATATATAATATAATATATGTACTATGTCAAAATATTATTTTTAGCAAAAACTATATAAAATCAAAGATTTTTTGAGTTGTCCTTATCCATAATTCATTAGTATCTTCTATTTCACTCAAGATAATTATCATATAGTTGTTCATGATAATCCACTGTAATCCTTCTAATTTTTGTGATATCTTTTCAAAATTTGCTTTATAACCTCTAGTTCTATTGATTTGAAGCTTTTCTCCTTTTTTCTTTGTGAACTAAAGTTCGATACATTTTATTAATTTTTTCAAAAACAAGCTCTTCATTTGACTGATCTTTTCTAGATTTTTAGTCTCTCATTTATTTACACTATGATCGTAGTTATTTGTTTCCTTTTCTTGTTTGTTCCAGGTCATTGAACTGTCAATGGCTCTGCAAAATGTAGACAAGAATATCCTAAAAATATTACTGGCAAGTGAAATTCATTACAACATGATTTAGTAATATTTATATCATGAATGTCCAGAGGATTCAGCTTATGGAAATTAATAAATCTAATAAAATTTACAAAATGAAGGATTAAAATCCTATTATAATATAAATGAATACACAGAAACATTTTACAATTATTGATATATTTTAATAATAAAAACCATAGTAGCAATAGCAGTTAACTATCTCAGCATAATAAAATACATAGTTAAAAACCTCATAGGCTGATTGTGAACAACTGAAAGTTTTCTTCTAAATGAGAAATAAGTCATGAAAACCTACTTCTTTCTGCCTATTTTATTAGACACAGGACTGGAAGTTCTAGCCAGAATTTATTAAGAAAAAGCAAGAATGAAAGAAAAAATTGTGAAAAAGAAAAGTAAAACTGATATGTCTAATATGTAGACATTCCACGAAACACATATATAGACACAAATTGTTAAATCTAACAAAAAATTTCAGCAAAATTCAGTACAAAAATTCAATAATCAAGCTGGGTGCGGGTGTCTCATGATTGTCATCGTAGCTACTCAGGAGGCTGTGATCTGAGGATCACGGTTCAAAGCCAGCCCAGGCAGGAAACTCTGTGAAACTATTATCTCCAATAAACCACTAGAAAACTGGAAGTGGGGCTGTGACTCAAGCAGTAGAGCGCTTGCCTTGAGCTGAAAGGCTGAGGGACAGTGCCCAGGCCCAGAGTTCAAGCCCCGCGACCGACAAAAAAAAAACAATAACAAAAAAAACAAGAAATGGTTAGTTAATGATGTAAATGTCTAAATTACTGAAGGTCAGTGATGGTCCTCATTAAAACAAATGTATTTGTCAAGACCAAAAATACCTGCAATTTGAATATCATCATTTTAGGGTGACTCAGGTAGTTGTGGTTTGTCTTTACTTTCCAATTATGTCTTACCTCTAAGAAGAACCATTGTGTGATTTTTCTTAAAGAACCCCAATTTTATTATTACAATTATCATTGTAATTACAATTGTCATCATTATTATTATAATTATCATTGTTATAATAAAATTCCTATGATATCAACAAATGGTGTTAAAATTTAAAAAGTATAAATAATTATTAGCTTGACATTGTATGTCATATGATGAAACACATCTGATGAAATTTAAATCAGTTATCTTTCAGAATGTTATTGAGTGTATGATTCTTTATTGGGGATGTTGCTTGCTAATGTCTGTAGTGTCATTGGCATAGACACTAGAGACATTATAAATTAGGTATTCAAGGCATCTGAGACATCGGCAAATAGTCAACACATCCAAGATAATATCTGTACCATTGTTTGTGTGTGTGTGTGTGTGTGACTGAACCCATGGCTTTGAACTTTGCACTTGCTTGGCAGACACTCTAACACTTAAACCTCAAGTCCTTTTGTTTGCTATTTGTTTTTGTTAGTACCATCTTACACTTCTGCTAGGGCAACCTCAGACCACTTCAAACTACGTCAACAACCATTAGTAGCTAACGGTACAGGTAGGAGCCACCATACCCAGACCTACTTTTATAACTTCAGTATTAAGCAAATTTAGCATAAGAGGAGGGTATAAAAACTAACATTTTTCTGTTCATTCAAAGTTTGTCCTAATTTACCTCAATTTTTCTAATTACCTTAACTTTAGATATATTTATTTTATAAGAGAAGTGCTTGGAAACATTTATTCAGTTTTGTGCTAGCAGGAATTGACCTTATGTTTCTTACTTTGAAAATTAATCAAATTTGTTTTTATTCTGGACTATTGATAGATTTCATTTCTCATAATGAGATGCACCCAGACTTTTTATATTGTATAGTATCAAGAAGAGATTCATTTATTCATCCTTTTCAATGTGAGTAATCTCCCTGCTTCATATTTTAGTGATCTGAAAAAATAGCAAGATTATACTGTACAATGTCATGAAAATGAAGTTAGTATTTGTACAAGTCAAGTGAAAAGACTTCCTCTCATCTCAACAGAATTTGTAGAATAATAAGTACTGTAAGAGGGAAAAGATTGCCTATGATAAATTAATTCAATTTTCTAAAGTATATCAATAAGTTAAAAATCTAGAGGAACTGTAATAAGGTAACTCATTGTGAAGTGGGGGAGGGCATGACTGGTAGTAAGCTACAAGATAGAATTTCATTATACTTAACGCTAAAATGTCACATTTGGTCAAGAAATTAAGATCCACGTCAAAATTTGCAATACAAGATCTCACTGGTGAAAAAAAGATTTTTTTCTTTTTCTTTTTTCTTTCTCTCTCTATATATGTGTACACACACACACACACACACACACACATATTTCTGTACAGAGGGGTTACAGTTACATGAGTAGGGTAATGAGTACATTTCCTCCTTTGTTTTTCCCCTACCATCCCTTCTTCCTTCCCCACCTCCCAAACTCCTCCCCCCCCCCACACGTTTGTAAAGTTGGTTTTCAACTTTTTTTTTTTTTTTTGTCGGTCATAGGGCTTCTGGGCCTGGGCCTGGGCCTGGGCACTGTCCCTGCGCCCTTCAACTCAAGGCAAGGGGTCTACCTCTTAAGCCACAGCACCACTTCCGGGTTTCTAGTGATTTATTGGAGATAAGAGTCTCATGGACTTTCCTGCCTGGGCTGGCTTTGAACCATGGCGCTCAGATCTCAGCCTCTTGAGTAGCTAGGATTGCAGGTGTGAGCCACCGGCACTTAGCTATCAAGAAATTTTTAAATCTTTAAAGATACAATATAAATCCACGGTAATTTGGTTTTGAGTATTCTCAGATTCTAAATTTAGGACATGATATTTTATAATATTGACACTTGAATGAAAAAAATATATAATCTAATATTTTCAATTCAATGTTTCCTTTATCCAATATCATTAAAATCATATGATAAAAAAATCAGTATTTTATCATCAAGTAAAAATATTTTAACCTACGTATTTATATTTGTGGTGATAGCTCTTCAAGAGGACATAAAATGTATAAAATTTCTCAATAGTATAACAAGTTACTTACATGTAGTACAAATAAAACTTTAAATGGAGATTTCAAATATATTCTCTTTTGAAGAGTGGATAGAATCTGATTTTTGAGGTGTTCTTTCTAAAATTGAATCTTCTTTTCTATAAATACCCAGTCCTTGGTGATATCTGTTTTATCCTCATTCACTGTAAGTTGATTATTAGGTTACCTCCTATATGAAATAATAACAGTATTTATCCATTTGTGAATAGCTTCTTTCCATTTGCATAAGGACCTCCATGCTCACCTATATTGATATTACATGGCAAAATTTAATTTTAAGGTTGTGTTGTGTGGTAAAATATATACCTTTAATCAGATATAAAACCAGCCATGAGAAAATAGAGAAGCCACATTAAGAGGTCGGATTTTTGGAGTCTTTGGTTTAGTGTTAGCCAACTGCAGAAGGCCAGTTACAAAAGCTGCAGCAGCAAACAGAGTATGCACCACGCTTTTAAAAGCAAAGATCACAAGTAGGGTGGAGACCAAATCTCGGCAATGTATTATCCGTAAACACAGCACAAAAAGCAGAGCTCTCTGGGGGTAAACAACATGATGAATCTACATTTCCCCTAGGCAGGGACCTCCAGGCCCTACCCATAGCGCCAGGTATCTATAATTCAAAGAATGACTTATCTCACTTATAGGCCTTGGAGCTAGGTAGACAGCCCGGTTTCAGGATGATTGTGTAACCAACAGCTCCAGCACCTGATCAGGCACAAGGATGGCTGCGACTCAGTTTCCCAACTACAGTAATTATAAATCAAGTGTCTTTATTTGTACATTCATTTGTGATTATCTAGATTGTTTTGTACCTTGTCATCTGTATAACAGGCTGCCAGGAGCATGAGAGTGCAGATATCTCTTTGAGATGCCAATTTCAACAATTTTGGATACATGTTCCAAAAATAGAATCATTGATTGCTCTCACAATTTTTTTAAGTTTCTGAGAAAATATAAAACAAATGTTCACAATGGCTGTACCATTTCGAATTCCCATTAGTAGAATGTAGGAATCTGTATCCTTCTTAATAGCTATATTATGACGATTGAGATTTATAATGGTAGGAGACAGCATCTGTTGTAGTTTTTACTTACATTTTCATGATGACTGAAAATACAGCTTCTGGGTCACCTATAGGTCATTCACATAACTTTTTTGACCATACAAGTCTTTAACTTTTAAGCTGATTTTTGTTGTGTTCTCTTTGGCTTGGTTTTGGTGTTTGTTTTGTGTGACTTGGTGTAGTGTTTTGTCCCAACCCAAGGTGGACACTGTAACCCACTGACACAGGAGAAAAGGAAGTAATAGAGACTGGACAGTGTAATTGAGGTTTGGGAAACTAGAAGACCTGTAGCCTTTTGCCAGCTTTAGATCCCAAAGTTCCATTAACCAAAGTTTTTATTGTATTTAGTATAGGAAAGTATGTGCAGAGAGTATAAGCATAAGCACCAAGTGACAATGTTTTATATACAAGTTGTAGATAACTTTCTCATCTTGGGAATAAGAGCTAAACAGAAAACCACTTGTAATTTCTGTAAGTAAACTTTAGTCTACCCTCCAGGCTCCCAAGCAGTTTAGGCTCCATTTACTCACACCCTGTATAGATATCTGAATTCCTGTTAAGGACCAACTGACCTTTCCTGGAAACTGGCATTCTGAGAGTATGTTGGGAGAATGCCTTCTAACCTCCCAATCCTTTCAGGTCTCACAGCTTTTCAGGCTCTCACAGTGTTTTCTTTGATTTGTCTGGTTTTGTTTTCTATCTTAAATATTCCTTTGCATATTTTTTATTACAGATACAGAATTTTTTCCAAATATTATGTTCTGTCCTAAAGATTTCAGTCTCACTCTGTTGCCTGTTTTATTTTTTGTACAAAATCTTTTAGTATGAAACACTGTCTCTTGTTTAATTTTGCTTTTGTTGCTTATATTTTTAGTGTCACATTTGAAAAATTCAAATCAAGCTCAACATTATTAATTGACCTATTTCTCTAATGTTTTTGTAGGTCAATAATGTTATGTAAGGGTGGGGAGAGGGGATGGGAAGGGGAAACAAAGAGGAGGCAACAATATTTGATAAAAATGTACTCATTATCTTGCCCATGTAATTGTAACTCTTCTGTACGGTATTCTCACAATAAAAAAAATGTTATGTAAGTCTTGAATCCATTTGGAGCACACTTTTGTGTATGGTGAAAAATAAGGTCCATGTTTCTTCTTCTTGTACATGGACAACTTTTTTAAAATTTTTCCTAGCACCATCTGTTAGCAAGACTTTTCTTCCTAGTCATTGGTTCCTAACATGTTTGCTGAAGAGCAAGCTATTCACTATATCTGTGGGTGTTTAATCTGGACTTTATCTGACTCCACTGGCTTATATCTGTGCTTTTACTAAAAATCATATCTTTTTTTTCACAGCATTTTTACTTATATGGCTGAAGTCTAGCAGTTTTCTTTCAGTTTTGTTCTTTTTCAGTATTTATCTACTTACTTGCATTTCTGGTATCTTATGCATTCTGACATTGACTTTTCTATTACTGTTTTTAAAATGTCATTTTAATTTTGATAAGAATCACATTGAATCTGTACATTGCTGAGGATAATATTGATGTCTTACAATATTAACTTTTCAAAAAATCCATGATTGTAAATGCCTTTCCATTTATCTCTGTCTCATTTTATTATTTTTATTAGTTGTTTGTCATTTGCAGTAAACAATTTCTTCACATTCTTAGCTGACTTTATCTTGAAAGGCTGTACATATTTTCATGTTTGGTATGCTATTTGTGATGTTTTTTACCTATTGTAAAATAAATGCTAATTTAGCATTTATATTTCTATATATTTCCAAAATGTTTATAAAATCATGGAAATTTTAATAATTTCTTTTTGTATTGAAACTTTAAGTGAAGATTTACATATACAGGAAAAATGTTTAAAACTTCAGTTTGCAGCTCAATATATTTGATGTATTTACAAACCCACACAATTCCAGTTGACCATGACAAAAATGTCTGAGCAATCCAGAAAATTGACTAAGTTTTAGTCCTAAAAATAGTAGCTTAGCTACTTTTAAAATTAAGATTTTGGATACGAATTGGGTTGTTGACTGCATTCTCTTATCTCTCCTTCTCTCCTCTCTCCTGGATCCTACCCCACCCATTTCAAGTACATATTTCCTGGTGTTAGTTTTGTTCTACTTTTTGTTTCCCTTTCTAAGGAGCTACAATATTTATTTTCCCTTGAATCTATAATGTTTCAGTTAATACATACATATATGCTTTCCTACCACCCAAAATATTTACTTACATGCTTACAACTAATTCTAGCTTCAACATAAGAGAGAAAACTGGAAACCTTAGTCTAAGTTCCACCCTGGGAAGGTGGAGCAGACTCCTCCCTCCTCTTGGCTAATTCTCCCCTCAGTACCTGCATCACCTAAGTAACTGGCACACTTGGAGGCATTCACCTCCCTCCCTCCCTGAGGTCACATCCTAATCCCGGTATGACTAGGCCTTCGCCTTCTCTCTCTCCTGACATTGATAAGTCCTGGCCTGGCTGTGGGTAGGCCCCACCAGAGGCAACCTGCATCTTGAAAATAAACCTTTACCTTGCCTGAATACCACGTGCTGCTGGCTGCCGATTTAATTTACCTAATACTTTTTCTCTTAGGCCCTAACTTAAAATTTTTCCAGGTCCTTCTATTTCTTTACACATGATATAATATATTTTTTCCTGATTGATGAAGGAAATAGTGTGTTGAGAGGAATGAGAATGTAGAAAGGGTTGATACTGATCAAGATGCATTGCATTGATAAACTACTTTGTTAAATGGCAACTCTTTTGTAAAACTACTTAAAGATAATGAAACAAAAATTTTAGAGTTTTGACATTAGGCAAATAATAACCTTTAACATTTTAACCAACATACTACAAGACCTTACTTACTATACTTGCTAGACATTTGGAAGTAACATATTTTTATAAACATCAGAAGACTGTTATTATATCCTGATTCTTTTGAGAATATAACCTTGATAATTTGTTTCTTAATTTTAAGGAAGCTCTATATTCTTTTCTATAATGTGTTCTTAATCTTCTATGTTTCCAGCTAGGTTTCTTTTTTAAATAACTTTTTATTTTTTTAAATTACTTCTACTTTCATTATGTAACATTTAATCTGACAAATACAGGTTTTGCTCTAAGAATTTATATTTTATTAACCTGCTAGAAATATAAAAGAGTAAACAAAGTAATAAACATTTATAAGCAGAGATATATTCAAAATTAAAATGTTATATAAAAATCATTTAAAGTTTGATCATGTGAGGATTAAAATAATAGGCTGTTTAATTGTATTTTATTATCATCTCCTGAAAATAGACTTTTTATATGCCCAAAACACATGAAAAAATAAATATTTTCTTTTATAGCCAATCTATTTTATTTAACGGATAAATATTTTCTATTATAATCACTGTATTTTATTTAACAAAAAAAGTAAATTAGTTTCACTATGTTTCAGGAGAGAATCATAGTAAAATTATGAGTAATCTACATTTAATATAAATGCACTATGTGTCAAATAAATGCACATTTTATATTAACATTTTTATAAACTGAATGTGTGCCCCAGCATTCATATTTGAACCCAGTAGGACATTGAATAAATCAGATAATTTCAGAATTCTTATACTTAAATGAACATGGAAAGACAGCATATTAGAACCTGTGAAATCAAACAGTAAAAGCAGTTCAAATGGGGAAGTTTATAGTTAGGAGTGACCACATTAAATAAAAAATGAACACACACCATATCAAGTGTTTAGAAAACAAGAACAACCAGATTATGTACATTCCCAACATCTCCAACATCCTGGGAATTCAACTTCAGGCTTCATCTGTCACCTTTGTGTATTTCCCTTACAGGGACTGTTTTCAGGGATTCTAATCCTGTCACAATTTGCTTGGATTCCTAGGTATTGCTTTAATTTTCAATGAAATTTTCCATTAACCTAAGTCTTTAATTTTTTATTAATTTATTTAGTTTTGTTGGTCGTGGGGCTTGAACTCTGGGCTTGGGCACTGTCCCTGCACTCTTCAGCTCAAGGCGAGGGGTCTATTCCTTGAGCCACAGCACCACTTCTGGTTCTCTAGTGGTTTTATTGGACATAAGAGTCTCATAAACTTTCTTGCCTGGGCTGGCTTTGAACCATAATCCTCAGATTTCAGCCTCCTGAGTAGCTAGGATTACAGGCATGAGCCAGCAGAGCCTGGCTGTGAACCTAAGTCTTGATATCTGAGTTGCTGAAAAGCCAACATCATGGGAAGGAGGCCAAGTCCACCATCAGCTGAAAAAGTAGCTGGAAATCCCTGGACATGACACATTAGCCCCTGAGAACCTGGGCCACAGAGCACAATGAAATGAATCTTATAAAAATAATTTTCTAGGTATTGCTGTATAAGCACCCCTTAGAGCTTGCTCTTCTCAAAGGAAAACCTTTAAGAATATTTATGCTAATATCTTTGAGCCTGCTATGGGTGAAATGTGGCTCATTCCTGGGCTATTCTCCGGGCATTTTTCCTGTTGTTGTTGTGCAAAGTAATTAATTGATTGGTTTTTATTGGTCATGGCTTGAAAACTCAGGCCCTGGGTTCTGTCTGTGAGCTTTTCTGCTCAAGGCTAATGCTCTACCACTTTGAGCCAGAGCACCACCTCTGGCTTTTTGGCATTTAATTGGAGATGAGTCTCATGGAATTTCCTGCCTGGGCTGACTTTGAGCCCTGATCCTCATAATTCAGCCTCCTGAGTAGCTAGAATTGATTACAGGAGTGAGCCACTGACATCTAGCTGATTCATTTTTAATAGCACTTATGTCTTTAACAACATTGTCTAGAACATTGAATATGTTCCTTTAGTAGCCCAACTGCATGTTTGCTTGTTTTTAATCTTTTCACTTTGCTTTTTCCTCTCAATTCTCACTGAAACCTGGTTAAAAGCAACCAGCAATATGAATATGAATGCCATGTATTCTTGATACATTCCCTGCTAAATTAGTTAGTCCATTACTTTCAAACTCAGTATCACTCAAATGGACAGAATGTGAATAAATGTCTTACCTGAATGTGACATGAATGATTTCTAGTCCAATTCCCAATCAAGTCTTCATTTCCACATGAACCTTAAGAAAACAGTCTTTACTCTCCCCATATCTAGTCAGCATTCTGCTCTTCAAGCTCCCACCAGTAACCAATTAAGTTCTGTTTATAGAATTCTAGGACTTATATAATATGCTCACAGCTTTCTGGTTCTCAGCCCCAAACTTGTTTTAAAGACTTAAGGACCATGTAGTCAGATAGTCACAGCAGTGACCATTCTTCCCTGGTACCCTTCTCTGTGCCCAGAGTATCTTATAGAAGCAACTTAATGGATCAAAGATTTATTCTAATTCCTGGCTTCAGAGGACTGTGAAAATGTGGCCACTAGGTATTGTGTACTGGGGCTGCACATCACAGTGTAAGAATATATGCTGGAAAAGAGCTCTCTTTTGGTAGACACAAGCTAAGAGCAACCAAAAAAGACAGGGACTGGGGACAAGGCATAACTTTCAAAGGCACACAACCAGTGGTCTATTTGTCCAGCTAGAACTCACCTACTAAAGTTACTACCACCTCTTAATATAGCACCAGCAGCCTCGGACCAAGTATTCGAGAGCTAAGCATATTGGGGACATTGCAAATTCAAGCAATAATAGGACAAGAGAGGATAACAGGAAGGGCAAATACTATAAAATAATTGGAAATGTTTGGATGGATATGTTACAATGAGTTTGGGAAGTTTAATTAAAAAAACATAGTTGCCTCTCAGAGTAAGCATTTTTCTAAGATTATGACAATCTAAAATTCATTGAAATAACTTCACATCCAATAGAATTTGAGGATAGTAGAGGTTACAATCACTTTTCACTAATTCATTCTTAAAATTTCCATTTGTTTATATATTTCTTTTCATTTCTTCATATATTTCTTTCCATAAATTTCTTCTTTGAAGAACTCAGGGACAGGACGACCCAAGCCCAGAGTTAAAGCTGCAGGACTGACCAAAACAAAAAGAAAAGGCTTCAAAGCCAGTGGTCAATTTGTCCAGCTAGAACTCACCTACTAAAGTTACTATCACCTGTTAATATAGCACCAGCAGCCTCGGACCAAGTATTCGAGAGCTAAGCATATTGGGGACATTGCAAATTCAAGCAATAATAGGACAAAGGTGTTGCCATTTACCAAAACATTTTATGAATACAATATATATTGATTGTCATCCCTTTCAATATTATCACCCATTTCTCCTCTTTCCCACACTCTTCTTAGTGTTGTACAATATACATGGGATTCTTGAGTGCAATCTCCCTCTATTCAGGATGCTATTATCATAGAGAATATGTTATTCTGCAATAATATAACAACATTAATATATGTTTTGCTTTGCTTGGTGCTGGAAATTGAACATCGGTCTTTGCAGGTGCTAAGCATATGTTTATCACTGAGGACAATTCTTGTCTAACAACATATTTTGAACACATTTTTGTCAGTTTTTTAAAAAAGCATCAAATGATCTTTCATATACACCTCTAGAAGTAAGTGTGATTGTTCTTTGTTTATATTTCCAGAAATGTGAATTTTGGCTAAAGAAATAACACAAAATATTGAATATTTATATCTTTTGTGATAGTTATTCTAATACAAAGTGATAATATCATAGTTTAATAAATTATTACATAATGAATATATCTTTGAAAGTAGTTAATTTTATTTTAATTATTTTGTTCCATAATAATAAAGCTTATAACATTAGTTAGAGAATCTTAACAAGTCTTCCTTATTATGTAGATTATGATTATATACACATCTTATTAGTGAATATATATAAAGCATATATTTATTATATATTAGTATATAATATTTTTATTATATATTAGTATATAATAAATATGCATTTAATATATTCACATATATAATGCAGTATCATATACAATTAATATTAATTATCTAATATTAATATTAAATAATAGCACATATTTTATTTTTATATAAAATGTATAATAAACTCTGGGCTTAATTTCAATATTTAAATATCAAAGACAATTAACTATTAAATGGACAAATGAATTATACTTACAGTTCTCTCAAGAAGTACAAATAACCAATAAATACATAAAATGATGTTTAATACCCTTAATCATAAAATAAGTGAAAACCAAAATGACAATGAGATTTTATCTCACTCCTCTCAGAATGGAACATTCAAGCAAAGAACAATCAAAAAGTTTTCTTATTTGATACTGCTAAGAATGTAAATTTTGCTGCCATTATGCAACTCAGAATGGAAGCTTCTCACTAAACTAAACCTAGATCAAACTTATGATCCTACAATACTACTCCTGTTCATATATTTAAAAAAAATCAAGATAGCCTAAATAGAAATTCTTGTACAATCATATTTACAACAGCAATATTAACAATTGTCAGACTTTGGAATAAGCTTAAGTTCCAGTACCTAAAGAAAATGTAGTATGTAAACATGTTAGTATTATCCAACTATAAAGAAGACTAAAGTCATGCCATTAGTAGGAAAAAGAATGAAACTGCAAATCATTTTATTAAGTGATGAAATAAACTAGATTTGGGAAGAAAAATATGTATATAAATGTAAGATTGTCATTTGCAGAGAATATTTTGCTTTATTTCTCTCTAATTTGCATGTCTTTTACTTATTTTTCTTTCCTATCATCTGTCTACAGTATCTAGTATCATGTTAAGTGGAATTTATAAACATAGAAATCCTTATATCCTCAACTTTTTCCTTATTGTGGTTGAAATTTTTCAGTATTTCACTCCTGAGAATAGTGTTTAGTTCAAAATTTTAATATATTACTTTTCTTATACTGAAGTATTCATTTCTGGATTGATGAAAAGTTTCATAATAAATTGTATTGTATTTTTCCAAATGCTTTTAATCAACACCTATTGAGATGATCATGTGATTTCCTTTTATTCTCTGTCTGTTCTTGTGATATGTCATTGTAAATGATTTACATATGTTAAATTATTCTTGCAGCTTCAAGAGTAAATATTTTTTGGCCATGGCATTTGGTCTTTTTCTTATGGTGCTCATTTACTCACTTTGTATGCATTATTTTAAAACTTTTACATTTAGGGCTGGGAAGGTGGCTCAGTGGTAGAGCGTTTGCCTTGCATGCTTGAGGCCCTGGGTTTGATTCCTCAGCACCACATAAGAAAAAAGAAAAAAGCTGGAAGTGGCGCTATGGCTCAAGTGGTAGAGCGCTAGCCTTGAGCTGAAGAGCTGAGGGACAGCGCCCAGGCCCAGAGTTCAGGCCCCACGACCGGACCCAAAAAAAAATAAAAAACTTTTACATTTAGTCCATCAGAGATAATGGTCAAGAGCTACCTTTTCTTTTTCTTCTCCATTTTCTGGGGATCAGAACCAGGGCTTTGTGCTGTCATTAACTCATTGCTCAGAGGTAGTCCTCTATCAGTTGAGTCATACTTCCAGTATAACGTTTTTCTGGTTAACTGGAAATGGAGTTTTGAAGACGTTTCTGCCCTCTTCAGCTACCTGAGAAGCTAGGATTACTAACACTAGTCTAGATCTCTTGTAGACAAATTGTCTGGCTATGGCATTGAAATAGCACTCAAAACAAATTTTTGACAATAAGCATAGGAGTACACCATTCTACAAATTTAGTGTCTTCTAAAAATAATTGGGGAGACAGTATTCACATACAACATAATAGTATGTAATACTAATTCTACATGACATTAGAATCTTTGCTTAAAAATAAAAATATAAACTTAAGAAATGAACCTGTAAACCTTCTGTAAGAATTACCAATAAGAGTATATGCTTGAGACTTGTTGTGGTAATTATTTGTTGGCTATGATACCAAAAGCACACTAAATAAAAGCAAATATCTACACATAGGCCTACATTAAACTAGAAAGCTTCTTCAGAGCTACAGAAACAATCAGTGGAATAAACAGGAGACTGAGAAATGGGAATATATTTGTGAATCAAACCTTTTAAAATGCTAATATATAGATAATCCCTAACACTCAATAATAGAAAACAACTTTAAAAATGTGCAAAAACTTGAGTAAACATTTATCTAAAGAATACATACAAATTAATAGTAGGCAGATGAAAGGGTATTCATCATCACTGATTGATATAAAATGCAAATCAAAATTACAATGAAATATCATGCCACATCTGTTAGAATGGCTACTTGTCACAAAAACAGGTAAAAATCACAGAAGATAGGAGAAGTTGGAACTTTCAAACATTGTTGGTAGAAATTCAGATTGGCACAGGCAATATAGAAAAAAAAAACTTGTGTTGCTTTTCCTCAACTTAAGAAAAAGTCACCATATACTTTAAATATCTTACTTCTAAATATTTACTTAAAAATTGAAATGAAGCCGGGTGCAGGTGTAATCCTGTAATCCTAGCTACTCAGAAGCTGAGATCTGAGGATTTCTGATCAAAGCCAGCCCAGGCAGGAAAGTCCGTGAGACACTTATCTCCAATAAACCACCAGAAAACTGGAAGTGGTACTGTAACTCAAGTGGTAGAGCACTCACCTTCATCTGAAGACCTCAGGGACATAGCCCAGGCCCAGAGTTCAAGCCCTACGACCAAAAAAAAAAAATTGAAATCAATATCTTGGTAAGAAATCTCCTATATTCATTACATATCAAAGCTACCTAAATGCGCATTGATAGATGAATGAGTGGCAAAAATATTGTGTATATGTAAAATAAACTTTACTAGTTATTTTAAAAATTATGTTGTATGTGACAATAAAGATGAACATATTCTCATGTGTTCATTTAGTGTACAACTGGAAGACATACATGTTATAAAGAATGAAAACACTCAATATATTATGTACAACTTTTCAAATGTTTTTTGATAGCTTGAGATATACACACAAAATTGAAAGCATTAAATCAATATTTATACTTGAAATTGAAATTTTGACATTTCTTCTTGAAAGTCAACACAAATAGAAAAATATTAATATATTTGTATAAAATATCAATATCACACACACACATATTACCTTCTTCAGTTATGTTTTTTTGTGTGTTTGTTTGTTTGTTTGTACGTCATGGAGTTTAAATTCTAGGCCTGGGTGCTCAAGGCTAGCTCAAGGCTAGGGCTCTACCACTTGAGCCACAGCACCATTTATGGTTTTCTGAGTGGTTTATTAGAGATAAGAGTTTCACAGACTTTCCTACCCAGGCTGACTTTGAACTGTGATTGTTAGATCTCGAGTAGCTAGTATTCCAGGCATGAGCCACCAGCACACAGCTTCACCTATGTATTTTGTACCTACTCATTCAAACATTTTTAGCTGGAAAGTACTGGGGAAAAGTTCAACCACTACTGAACATGGGCAGACATTTTTCATGGAATTTCTTCTTCTTCAACAGTGCAACAGAGCCCGATTTGTCATTATATTATGTTAAGCACTGTACATAATCTAGAGATGATTTAAAGTATATATATATATATATATATATACATATATATATACACACACACACACACATATATATGTATATGTATATCCATATATCCTCTGGAGGAGGCAGCCCTGGAATCAGTCTTTGAGAACACTTATGGAAAACCCTATCATCCAGCTTTTTTTTTATTCCTCAGAGCAAAAAGGGAAAAACAAACAAAAAAGAAAAAAGGAAAAAGAAAACAGAGAGGAATCCCACCTATCCTGACTTTAAGCCCTTTATCAGAGTCATGGCACCATTTATGTTATGTTTTTAAAAAGTGGTAAAGGGGTAGGTTTATTCAGTAGACCTGCTGGGATCAGGCCATGTTGGCCCTCCACAAGCCTGGGAAAGACCTGAGAAAGAGCTGGGAAAGAGAGAGAGCTGGGAAAGAGAGAGCTGGAAAAGAGAGAGAGAGAGAAAGAGAGAGCTGGGAAAAGAGCTAAGAGAGAGCTAGAAGAGAGAGAAAATAGCTAGAAAAGAGAAGGAGCTAGAGAAGAGCTAGAAAAGAGCAGAGAAAGAGCAGAGAGAGAGCAGAGAGCTCATTCAGCTTTATATAGCAGGTAAATTATATTGTACTCTAGTTACAAGCACTACTAACTTTTCCCAATGCAGTTACCTTAACTGGGCATATTATGGAAACATAAAGATTCCATCAACAAAGTTTTAAAAAATGGAAAATTCAGCTTATATATTCAAGTGCAATTAGAAAATAATTCTGAAGCACTAAAATTTTTGAAAAATATTTTACTATATTTACTTTACTTATAGTTAATTAAATAATACTTTAAAATATTTACTTAAGCATATAAGCAAACACTTTAAAATTATTCCAGTGCAAGTCGTGTCTCACAGGATTTGTAAATATAGCTATAGTTCTACACATGTACAAAAGACATGTAGGATTGAATTGTACTTCTTTCTGGTTTGTATAATGATGATTTCAAAAGGATGTCTTAAGCTGGAGTAAGATATTGTAGCATCATTTTTTCCTTTTTTACTCTCCTCTAAATTTCATGAAATGCTGTAAAATCCACTTATTAAAAACCTGTAATAGGATTCTGTAACATTGAATGCATAAAGAAGGAGAGGATAGGGCCCAGAAAGCTATAGGAGACTAATATGTGAGCTCTCTGAGTTTTATTTTTCAATACCACAAATGTACAACTGGTCTTGAGTACCCTCCAACTCTATAAAGGCAAGCATAGGTAGGAAAGTAAACAGTCAAAATATTTGGGAGGAGAAAATGAAAACAACGAATGAAGAGAATCCATATCTCCCTCACCAAGAGACCAGAAAGTTAGAAGCCATGCAGGGACTTGCCATGATTGACTCAGATCCACCCGCATGAGAGATTTGTCTCCCTGTGGCCACAACTCACGCAGACCTCAGAAAGGCTAAGCCATTCTTTCCCCTATTTCCTCAGAACTGCATCCTGGTCTGCCCACAACCAGGACTTCAGCTGAGGACAACCCAGAATTAGCAGACTGAATTCAACAGGACACTCACCTATCAAAATATAAGACTGAAGCTGGGCCCTAATGGCTCATGCCTGTAATCCTAATTAATCAACGAGGGTGATAGCTGAGGATTGCAGTCCAAAGGCAGCCTGGGCAGTAAAATCCACAAGACACTTCTATGCAATTGAGGGAAAAAAGTG
The DNA here is from genome assembly GCF_000151885.1 of Dipodomys ordii. Lineage (NCBI taxonomy): Eukaryota > Metazoa > Chordata > Mammalia > Rodentia > Heteromyidae > Dipodomys > Dipodomys ordii. The sequence continues at coordinate 1,611,846 of NW_012267300.1, forward strand.
TAGAAGTAGAAAGGTGGCTCAGTGATAGAGCAACAAGAAGTTCAAGTACAATACTCAGGCTCTGAGTTCAAGCCCCAGGAATGGCAAAAAACAAACTAACAAAAAATATTAAAATCAAAAATATCCTAATGTAATAATAAAAATTCACAGAAAGCAACCAATAACCCAATGACCAAGTCAGGTGCTCATGGCTCACATCTGTAATCCTTGCTAATCAAGAGACTTTGAGAGACTGGAGGAAGATGGCAGAGGAGAAGCTGGAGGTTAAACAAGCTCTCTCATAGACAGCAGTTTTAGTGTTCTGGTGAACAGTCCTATGCTAGCAAATCACACTAAGTGTGCCATCACAGTACAGAGAGTTTGGCCAGAGAGGGAAAATCCAGGCAGCTTGATCAAGGAGATCAAGTGCTCAGATCTCTGAGCACTTGCTGGTAGCCATGACTGGGGTGGCAACAGCTGAGGCAGAGGCAGTAGTGGTTGCCATAACAACAGACAGAATCTGAGACAAAGGCATCAGACATGGCTTGTGAGAAGATTCAAGAACTAACAAGGAGGGGCTGGGATGGTGGCTCAGTGGTAGAGTGCTTGCCTTGCATGCCTGAGTCCCTGGGTTCGATTCCTCAGCACCACATAAGCAAAAAGAAAAAAGCCAGAAGTGGTGCTGTGGCTCAAGTGGTAGAGCGCTAGCCTTGAGCTGAAGAG
>NW_012267300.1:1612597-1760593 GCF_000151885.1 Dipodomys ordii
CTTGCATGCCTGAAGCCCTGGGTTTGATTCGTCAGCACCACATAAGCAAAAAGAAAAAAGCCAGAAGTGGTGCTGTGGCTCAAGTGGTAGAGCGCTAGCCTTGAGCTGAAGAGCTGAGGGACAGTACCCAGGCCCAGAGTTCAGCCCCCATGACCGGACCCAAAAAAAAAAAAAAAAAGAACTGACAAGGAGTAGAAATCTTCATTCTGCTGATCACACACCAGGGATGGCTCAGGAACCAAGAGTCTGGAGTGAGTAGAACCCTGACATCTTCACTCCTTCTCAGGGAGCAGAGGAGGGAAGGCCGCCCCTTCCCTCCAAAGACCGCCCCTCCAAAGATGGAGAAGATCTCCATCTTTGATACTGACAAAGGCCAGCTGAGCAGCTAGCTCCAGCTCAGGCCTTGGAAGAAAACAGGAGTCGTTTAGCAGGTCAGAGGAACCTGACATGACCTGCCAGATTCATCTCCACCCAAGGGAAAGTCACCCAGCCCAGGCAGAGGGGGCTCAGCCCACGGAGGAGTGACTTTCTTCACAGGGTAAATAGAGCCAGAGGCTGCCCCTCCCCACTGCAGCCTAGACAAACAATTGAAACTCAGTAAATATAAACCCTGAGACTGGGTCCAGGATGGGGGTCTGTGAGTATCTCAGGAGCTAGCTCCTCAGGGAAAAGCTACTGATTGCTGATAGGCCTTAACCCTACCCAGAACCTAGCCTCATCACAGCAACTCCAAGCTAGAGGACACAAACATTTCCCTCTTTTGTGATACTCAAAGCAGATTTCCCTCCCACTGAACTAACCTGGGAGGAGGATCACAAAATCCTGGGTAATGCAAAGATATTTCTGCCTGCTCAAACAAACTGACTTAAGAAACCAATCAAGCCACAGGAAAACCAAGCAACACAAGCAGACCAGAGACTCCACCAAGAGATTAGTTATGGACACAGGGGAGGTAGATACAGGATCTTCCCACAACCACAAAAACAATAACAACAACAACAAAGAACTCTTTTTTCTACATATTTTTATTATTTTTTTAATTTTTAAAAAATTGTTTTCTATTATTTTTTCTCTTTCATAATTTTTTATTTTAGGAGTTTATGTGTGTGTGTGCTTTTTATTTATTTATTTTTTAAATCTCTTTTGACCTTTTGGTCCTTTTTTTTACATTGTTTCTCCTTCTTTCTTTTTTGTGTGACTTAATTGATGTTCTGCTCATACCCAGATATATATCCGTCATCAATTATTAGACCTTATCCCTCTTTGTGTACATACTTAATCCAGAAATTTATTACTCAATTCACAACCTCTTAGGCTTAACTTCTTTAATAGTAGTATTATTTCTTTATACCTATATAATTTTCAAGTATTCCAATTTTAAGAACTTCTCTTTTTTATTTTTCCTTTTTCCTTTTTATCTCTCCCCACCTCTCATCCTGTCCTTTTCTCTTCTCAATATCATTTCTTTATATTTACATAATTTTTAAGTGTTTCACTTTCTAAGTTTAAATTTTTGTTTTTCCATCTTTTTTTTTAATCTCCTATCATTCTGTTATCCATTTCCCTATCTGAGATTAGGACCTGGTTAAATTCCCTCTCCTTTTGCCTCTCCAATTCACTCTAATCCTATTTTCCCCCACATTTCTCCCTAAACCTATTAATTTCTGGTCTACTGAATCCTTCTTTGATGTTCTTAGCCCATTAATCCAGAGTTGTTTGATGTTCAATAGATTGTATTTGTTGAAATAGATTGTATCTGCAGCCATTTTGACTGTGCAACTACAGGACTCTGATTGATGCTTGCCTTAGAATAGTGGTCTAGCAAAATTGGTGTTACTTTCATACCAAATGAGCAGAACAAGCAGGAGAAACAAAAGAAAGATAGCAAGTCTGGGTATCTCAACTCCCACTCATAATAATCAGGTGAGAGAACAGTTAATGAATAATCCAAAGGAGAGTTCCCAAAAAGCTCTATAAACACTACCGGTAATCATTTGAGCTTGATAGGGAGCTAGAGGAGCCAGACCAAAGATTAATACAGGAATCTCATGAGTGTGAGGAAGCTATTCAAAGACTAACGCAGGAATTGCGTGAGAAGGAAAAGAACAGACAAAGAGAAAGACAAGAACTGCATGAGCAGGCTGAAAACAGTCAGGGAGATCACAAAGGGAATGCTGAATGGAGCCCATCAGAAGGAAAGGGAGTCCAAGGAAACCATAATCAATCAACCAAGTGATTTGAGAGTAAACACTTAACACTAAATTAAGGAAATAAAGAAGTTAAATTCTCTAGGAAATTTATTTAACAGGATCCTAGCAGAGAACTTCCCAAACATGCAAAAAGATAGGACTATTCAGATACAAGAAGCTTTAAGAACCCCAAATAGACCAGACCAGAATAGGACATCCCACCATCACATTATAATCCACACAGGATCAATTAGGACCAAAGAAAGGATCCTTAAAGCAGGCAAGGAGAAAAGATCAATCACCTATAAAGGGAAACCAATTAGAAAAGCCTCAGATTTCTCAGCAGACACAACTAAAGCAAGTAAAGCCTGGAATGATGTATGCCATGCCCTAAAGAGAAGCTATCAACCAAGAATACTGAACTCAGCTAAACTTTCATTCCTAACCGAAGGTCAAATAAAAATCTTCCATACTAAAGAAAAACTGAAACAATATAGCTCCATCAAAACATCTCTACAAAAGATACTTAAAGATGTCCTAAACATAGAAAACCAACAAGACCAAAATAAAGGCCAAGAAACCATACCCAAACTGAGAATCCAAGAACCATAAGAAGAACCCAACTGTCGCAGCCCACAAGAAGGTGGTTAACATGGCACGAACTACCAAAATGTCTCAGTCCTAACTCTCAACATTAAAGGACTTAACTCTACAATTAAGCAACATAGACTGTCTAGTTGCATTAATAAGCAAGAACATTTTATCTGCTGTATTCAAAGTCACACCTTGCCCATAAGAACAAATATATTTTGAAAGTGAAAGGCTAGAATAAAATCTACCAAGCAAACAGTCCCCATAAACTGGCAGGAGTTACAATCCTAATATCAGATAAAATAGACTTCAAAATAAAATTAGTAAAAAGAGATAAAGGAAGTCGCTACATACTATTAAAGGGATCTCTCCTTCAGGATGATATTATAGTTCTAAATATCTATTCACCAAAAAATGGAGCACCCACATTTATCCAAGAAACACTACTTTCCCTCAAATCTCACATAGATCCAAAGACATGACATTAATTGTTGGGGTCTTTAATACTCTGCTATCCACACTAGATAGATGAATCCAGCAAAAACTCAACAGAGATATGGCATCTAAACAACGGCATAGATCAATTAGATTTAACAGACATCTACGGAATATTTCACCAAGTAGCATCATGTTTTTGGAAGAATACACGATTTTCTCAGCAGCACATGAACATTTTCCAAAGTAGACCACATTTTAGGTTACAAAGCAAACTTGTCCAAATTCAGAAACATTGATGTTATACCTTGCATTCTCTCAGACAATAATGGAATAAAATTAGAACTCAACACCAAAAACCACCAAAGAAGTCCTGTAACACGTGGAGGCTGAACAACACACTGTTGACTCACTAGTGGGCCATGGAAGAGATTAGAAAGGAAATTCAAATGTTCATGATATTCAACAAAAAGGAACACACTAATTACTAGCTCCTCTGGGACACAGCAAAGGCAGTACTAGAGGCAAGTTTTCTGACTTCCTACATCAACAAATTGGAGAGATCTGAAACCAACAATTTAATGAGACATCTGAACCTCCTTGAAAAAGAGCAGCAAGCTAAACCCTAATCCAGTTGAAGGAAAGAAATAATTAAAATTAAATCAGAATTAAGTGAATTAGATTCTTAAAAAAGCATAGAAAGAATCAACCAAACAAAGACTTGGTTCTTTGAAAAAAAACAAAAACAAAATTGACAAACCTTTAGCAAATCTTATCAGAAAAAGAAGAGAGCACATCCAAATAAACAAACTCAGAGATGAGAATGGAAACCCCACAGAATCAACCAAGATTCAGCACATTATAAGAGAATACTTCTCACACCTGTATGCTAATAAGTTTGAGAACCTGGCAGAAATGGACCTATTCCTAGCAAATATCAACATGCTGAAACTAAACCAAGATATGTTAAACCAACTAATCAGACCATACCAAACATTGAAATAGGGACAGCAATAAGAGACCTCCCATCTAAGAAAAGCCCAGAACCAGATGATTTACAGCAGAATTCTACAAGGCCTTCAAAGCAGAGCTCACACCACTATTCCTCCAACTCTTCAATGAAATTGACAGAGAAAGTTTACTACCGAACTCATTCTATGAAGTCATCATAACTCTCCTCCTAAAACCAAGCAGGGACTCACCAAAAAAAAAGAATTATAGACCTATTTCTTTGATGAACATTGATGTAAAACTTCTCAGCAAAATTTTGGCCAATTGATTTCAACAGCTCATCTAAAAAATCATATACCATGATCAAACAGGATTCATTTCAGGGATGCAAAGCTGGATCAATATACACAAATCAATTAATATAATTCATCATATCAACAAAAGCAAGGATCAGAACAACATGGTTATCTCAATAGATGCAGAAAAATCATCTGACAAGATCCAATACCGTTTTATGATGAGGGCTCTGGAAAAATTAGGAATCCATGAAACATTCTTCAATACAATAAAGGCTGTATACGATAAACCTAAAGCCAGCATTGTACTCAATGGTAAAAAAAAAAAATAAAGCCATTTGCTCTAAACTCAGGAAGGAGACAAGGATGTCCACTCTCTCTGCTTCTCTTCTATTTACTATTAGAATGCCTAGCTAGAGTAATAAGACAAGATCCAAACATAAAGGGGTTCCATATCAGGAAAGATAAATAAAACTCTCCCTCTTTGCAGATGGCATGATCTTGTATTTAGAGAATCCCATGGTCTCGTTCATTTTCAATAGAGTGACTAGTGAGTATCACTGCTTCATTTGTTCACCCTTTGTTCTTCCATTTCTTTGCCCCATCTTGCCTTCCCCAAAAAAGATAAATGAACAAACAAGACAGAAAAAAAAGAAAACAAAAACCAGCAACAAAGAGAAAACCTCTTGGTTTTATTTCCTGGATTCCATTTCAAGAAATATTATTTTATATGATCAGAGCCATAAAACCTTTTTTATATTTTATATGATCAGAGCATTAAACCTTTGTATTCTGCTTCTTAGAGTATCCTCCTTTGGTCTCACTGTGTGTGAATGCCTCTTGAGTCCTGAATAATTTATCATGTCCCATTATATTTTAGATATAGTTTTCACATATGGGAGAAAATGTGCCATTTATGAGCTTGACTTACCTCACTTAACATGATTTTTTTCTTGTTCCATCCATTCCCCTACAAATGACTTAGTATTGTTCTTTCTAATGGCTAAGGATTGCTTGTTTTGCAAAGTATGATGAGGATCACATGATATCTTTGTTTGCTTTTCACATTTACCACCATATATATATATATATTTATATGATATATATGATATATCTCACATATATCATATATATCAATTATCATATATATTATATATAAATCACATATATATCAAAGCTATATATATATGATCTCATATATATATATGATCTCATAGATATATTCAGATTATTTAATAGATAAAAAACATTTACATCTTTGTCCACAATATTATACATGTTCAGCTCTGCCATCTACTCTACTAATATTCTCTTCATTTTAAAGACAGGAAAACTGAGATGAGAGTTAAAAAGATCATAAGTTATTATTTGTATATTTGTTTTTGTTTCAATGCTAAGGATTGAACCCAGGAAATCAAGAATAGTATCCTCTATTACTGAGCTAAACCCTAAGGCTAAGGACTATGCACTTAGAAGACAGAGATAATGGGTTTAATATAGGTTATCTAACACCATAGTTGATGACTACTATATTTACATCTGTTGGCCCTGTTTTTCATTTGTCAAAATAAACTGCCAATAATGATCTTTGTAAGAAAGAACAGGATGGTCTCAGAGAAAACATGATTGGTAATATTTCATCAAAGAAAGGAAGACTAACCAATCATTTATTTAAAAGAATAATGATAGAACATGATGTGTTTTATGAGAAACATCTCAATATTAGCATGTTGATGGAAGTTATACAAATAGAATAATCATGGTGAGGTATATTTATTAAAGAACAAATATAACTAAGCTAGTTTTCAGATGATCATCAAAAATATTTTTTAATGAGTCTATTATAAAAACTTAAACATTGGATGAGGTGAGATATCTTTGTGTAGCAGTAAGGAGTGAATCCAGGGCTTCACCCTTGTTAAGGAAGCTGTCTACCACTTGAGCTAACTCAAAAGCCTTTTGTTTTTATTCCATTTTTGAGATAGGATCTTGCTAAATTTGCACAAAGTGGTCCTAAAACTATGATCTTGCACCCTCAACCTCTTGAATAGCTGATACTTAAGAATACTCCATCAAGCTGCATGCCAGTGGCTCATGCCTGTAATCCTAGCTACTCAGGAGGCTGAGATCTGAGGTTCATTATTCAAAGCCAGCCTGGGCAGGAAAGTCTATGAGACTCTTGTCTCCAATAAATCATTCAGAAAACCGGAAGTGGTGCAGTGGCTTAAGTGGTAGAGCGCTGGCCTTAAGCTGAAGAACGCAGGGATAGTGCCCAGGCTCAGAGTTCAAGCCCCATGACTGACAAAAAAAAAAAAAAAGAATGCAACATCATTTTTTTAAATTTTTATTTACATACTTATTTTTTTGGTTGGCCTTGGGCGTTGTCCCTCAGATCTTCAGCTCAAGGCTAGCGCTCTACCACTTGAGCCACTGAGGCACTTCCAGTATTCTGGTGACTAATTGGAGATAAGAGTCTCTCGCGGAGTTTCCTGCCCGGGCTGGCTTTGAACCACAATCCTCAGACCTCAGCCTCCTGAGTAGCTAGGATTGCAGGCATTAGCCACTGTCACTCAGCTGCTCCATCAATTTTTGAAAAAAAATTAATAAACACAAGCTGATAATGTCTCAGTGAAGAGGGCATATATATTTGGCCTGGGATATAACTGCTCATTATAAAAGAATAACCCCATTGCCTGGGTTTGTCACTAATCCTTTTGTCATAGAATATAATCACTTTATCTTTTTATTTGCTTTTGAATAATCTAAAGTTCATATTACATTTTTCATTCCTCTGACATTGTTTCCTAAGATTGCTTTTACAATCTTGAAGACATTATGACTGGTTCAAGAATAATATCAATTTTACTTTTCCGCAAAGAATTGAATCTTCATGGACAGAGTTTAATTGAATAGCTGGTAACTTACAAATCCATTATTTAAGTAATGCAGAATTTAAAGTGTACTAAGAAAAGGTCTAATATGAATGTTTGTTGTCTGCATTTGTGCCTGTGTGTGTGTGTGTGTGTGTGTGTGTGTGTGTGTGTGTGGGTGTGTGTGCGCGCATGAGCACATGCTTGTGAGGGTAGGAGGATACTCACCCATCTTCTGTTAAGGGATAATTTCCCACCAAATTTTTCACATATGAATGAAATGTAAAGTTTATTGTATGGTACAATTATAATCATGTGTGTGAAACAAAAGTCATCCTCAAGCCGGAGCTGGTGGTTCACACCTGTAATCCTAACTACTCAGGAGGCTGAGACCTGAGGATTGAGGTTCAAAGCCAGCCCAAGCAGGAAAGTCCATGAGACTCTTATCTCTAATAAAACCACTAGGAAGCCCGAAGTGGTGCTGTGGCTCAAGTGGTAGAGAGCTCACCTTGAGCTGAAGAGTGCAGGGATAGCACCCAAGCCCAGAGTTAGAGCCCCACAACTGACCCCTCCCCCTCCACAAAAAAAGTCATCCTCATTAATCTTTACTATGTTTTCTTTTCCTTTTCTTTGTACCAGTCCAGGGACTTGAGCTCAGGGCCTAGCACTGTCCCTTAGCCTTTTCACTCAAATCTAACACTCTACCACTTCAGCCACATCTCCCCTTCCAGTGTTTTTGGTGGTTGATTGGAATTAAGAGTCCATGGACTTTCCTTTCTGGGCTGGCTTTGAACTGTGATTCTAGTTCTCAGCCTCTGGAGTAGCTAGGATTACAGGCATGAGCAACCAGTACCTGGCAAATGTGCTTTCTTTTAGAAGGAATAATCTTGCTATTAATCATAGCATAGACTTATTTTATTTTTATTTATTATTGTTAATTTTTTACCCATCTGTAGTTTCAAAGTCATCAATACCATGTTGCGGCAGCTTAATTTGTTTTATTGTTAGAATATGGATGTTAAAACCACAATATGGGTGCTAAACCAATATAAGTGAAAGAATCTTTTTTAATTAATGAATGCAGTTGTGTGTACAAACTAAAAAAATTAAAGTATATTATTTTTTATCCATCTTGCTTATTATTTTAATATTCCAGACATTACATATTTAATAATACATAATGTCTGGAATATTAAAGAAATGTGTGCTATTCCTTAGCTACATCCTTTTAATAATGTCAGTAAAAGTTGCATAATCCTCAAAAATAATTTCTTTTCTCTGTTTCAGTGTGCTTAATTTATACCCAAAATAGACTATGCCCTTACATACAGGGATGCAAATTTGTTGACATACCCTCGAAATTCAATCTTATCTATCCACTTATAGCATTGCATTTTCATTTGCATATAGAAAAATTCCTCCAGATCAATTTTAGAGCTATTGTCAATTTGTATTATAATTCAGCTTTTCCCAATCTAGTTTCTTTGCATGGTTTCCTGATTCAGCAAATATATATATATATATATATATATATATATATATATATATATTACTTCCCAAGCCTAAAATTTCATTAACACTCTGAGAAAGCAGGTCCCAATGAAAACAAAAGCACACCATTATTTCCATCACTAAATCCCATATTTCACCTACCTTAAATTTTCAAATGAATATAGATACATATATTCCCATATTTGACACTAAGTATTAATCATGTTTTATAAAAATTTCAGTTAAACTTAGCTTGCAGAGCAGTCTATGTATACATAATTTTAACGGGTGTTCATGTGAGTATGTATGTGTCCACTTAGGAATCTAGGCATGTTTTCATATGTGTGCATTTGTATGTGTGTGAATGTGTTGATGTGCTTATATTTATGTACATGTATCCATATGTATGTGTGTTCATATTAAAGTAACTTTCTGTAACCTTAAAAATAATGTTCAGAGTTTTTAGGTTTTGACCCCTCTCTTTACCAACACCCAATCTAATTTTTATTGTGTGGATCAGTGATGCTTTTGAAAGTCACATAAATTAAGTCACAACGAATAAATGCTATATTTTATTGCTTCTTTGGTTCAGTAAAATTTTTGAGTATTTATGTTTATCAGTGGTTTGTTCTTAAATATTTGCAGTTACTCCATTTTATGAATATGTATAAAGTTGTAATCTACTCAAATTTTATAGTATTTGGAGTTATTTTTGCATGTGTATCTAATAATATAGAGCTTCTGTGAATATTTAGGTGTAGGATATTTTCTGTATATATGATTTAAACTACCTTATTTTTGGTAACGATCCAGGTGTATATTTCTTGTTTCAATAATATATGAGATTTTTTACCTCAAATTTAATTTTTTACCTCAAATTAATGAGAAATTCTCTGAAACTGGAAAAGCCAAAGGAAATATGCAGCATTGGTTTCCAAACATTGGACAGGAATATACAACACTATTTCCTGAGAGAAGAGAAATAATGTGATTTGCCTACAACTGTGGCATCAGACCACCATGGGTTAGCACAAGGAATATAGTTAAGCTCTCTGACCCTAGCTGAATTGAGAAAGTAGAGGTCAGAATTCAGGGAGACAGCAATGGCTACGATTTACAGAGTTGAGTAGTACAAGAAGAGCACACAGAGAGAGCCTACTTAAGTAGAGTAGTTTGAATAGCTGCTCCACACAGTATACACATAGAGTAGAATTCCACAAGCTGGGAAAGAACTAAAGAAAAGTATGTCAAACATTTACAGGGCCAGTTCAAACCATACTGGAAAGATTTCAGACCAGTAAGTGTGTCAGGTAGTTCTCTAAAGGACTTGTTCAAAGTGAAAAGATGCTTTGTATGGGCTGGGAAGGTGGCTCAGTGGTAGAGAGCTTTGCCTTGCATGCATGAGGACCTGTATTCAATTCCTCAGCACCACATAAGCAGAAAAAGTCGGAAGTGGCACTGTGGCTCAAGTGGTAGAGCTCTAGCCTTGAGCTGAAGAGCTGAGGGACAGCACCCAGGCCCCACGACTGACAAAAAAAAAAAGATGCTTTGTATTTATCTATAAACATAAAGAAGCAAGATGCTGGAAAATATAATTTGTAAAACTTAACTATGTTCCAGAATAAAGTTTCTCACATTTTCATGATGGAACAATTACTTACTAGTAAAGGAAAGATACTATTTGAACAAAAACAACATGATTTTTTTTACCCAATATGAAAAGAAATATATATAGGCCAATGAAAAATGGTAGAAATGAAATCATTATAAATCTAAACTGTCTTTGTGATACACAGGACATTAATCACACACATATAAGAATATGTACATGTGTGCACACATACAAATAACAGAGTTGAATGTTTATTTACTAATAGAGTACACGAAAAGTCCAAACTCTTTGTCTAGGGTATTTCCTGACAAGTTAACAGACATTAAGGCAAAACTTATTTGAAGAAATTTGCCTTCCTGATCACAAACAAATGCTATTTATGTGACAAATTTTCATTCAATACTCTTGTAACTACAAATACTTAGCATACCTTTAGCTCCTCACCATGCGACTTGGAGAAACTGACAGGCTAAAATTTAAAACCAATTTGTACATAAAACAAGCCAAGTTTGTTGGAAACCAACATGAAATTACAATTAAGGAAGAAAGCACTTTTTATATTTAACATTTTTAAAAGTAGAATTGTATGTTATAGATCATCTCAAAGTTTCAAATAAATTCCCTAGCAATATATCATTGAAATTATACAGCATCAAGTTCATACTATTAATTAAATCACACTTGTCATTATTCTGAGTATAGTCAATCTTTAGAACTCCTTTAATCATACCAAAGAACTGCAAAGACTTTGAATACAGACTCTAAGAATTCCTCTTTTTTTTACCAATTAAGAGCATATATACATAAACTGTTAGGTCTTAATTGTACTTTTTAATACAAATAGTTTTTCATATTCTTAAACAATAGATTTATGAAAAACTCTTCAAAATAATGCATCTTATATATATGTATTTATATCTTATATTTAATTGTTTTGAAATGAGAATGAATAAAGCACAATTGCAATATTATCTAAAATAACTAAAATGTGTAAAAATTTAGTGATTTAGCAGTCCAATTGTAATTATTTATTATTGTTTGTTTAATAATCATATTAGAATTATTCTAGAACCACTAGGTTTTAATAATTTTTCAAAAGTGTATTACTGAAACAATTCATATATTATAAAGAAATAGTAGCTCATTTAGCCAAATTTTATGTCAAACTTCATTCAAAAGACCTTAGAAACACATCAATACATTTTAAACATGTTAAGTTATAATTTTTCATAGCAATCAGAAATCTAACAATTGGTCCAAAATGGTACATACACCTGTAATTCTAGTAATTTATTTAGTAATTCTAGATACTCAGGAGGCAGAGTGAGGAAGGATCACTATCTGAGGCCAGACCAGCAAATGCATCAGACCCTATCATAACTACGAAGGCAGGGTTGTTGGTACACACTGGAATTTCAGTTGAGGGGCGAGGAAGACACAGGAAGATTGTGATCCAAGACTAGACTGTATGAATGCTCATGATCCCACCTGGAAAATAAACAGAAAATATTCAAAGGGGTCCATTATCTGAGTAGTAGAATTCTTGCACAACAAGTATGAAGCCCAATTCTTATTAATACACTACTCCAACCAAAAACAGTCTCAGTGGAGAAGCAGTACAAGAAAGTATCATGACATACAAACAATTTTGGTTTTTAAATTTAAGAACAGACCAGTATTTCAGGAAATCCTTATTTTTCTAAGCATGGAAAATGTCTGGCTTTATGTTTATATATTTATATTTTAAACAGTTTTCTTATAGGCAGCATAACTGTAAATCTGTGTTTTGTAGCACTTACTTTAAATAAGTCTGCTTCAGTGATTTAAAGTTTGTGTGACTCATTTAGATTTATAGTTACAACAAAAACATAAAATGAAGCCAGATACTGGTGGCTTATGACTGTAATCCTAGCTACTAAGGAGGCTTAGATATGAGAATCAAGGTTTGAAATCAACCCTGATAGAAAAAAAAAATCTGCTAGACTATTATCTACAATTAACCCGCATGAAGCCATTAGTGAAGCAGAGCTCAAGTAGTAGAACAGTAGCCTATGTAAAAGCTATGCAGGAGTGTAAGGCTCTGAGTTCAAGCACAGATTATATCCTAGGAATCAGAAGTAAATTATATGGTTTCCATATGTTTTAAAGTAATCTGTCATTTGTTTTGTACTATTTTAGGCTAAAGGTAATAAAAATTGAGTGTAGAAAGTCTGATAGAACTCTTCTCTTAATTATAAACATTTTGTTGTTGTTGTCACCCAGGTTATTTCACAGCTTTTTTTTTCTTTTTTATTGTAAAGGTAATGTACAGAAGGGTAAAAGTTACAGAAGTTGATGGATACATTTCTATTTGAACAGTGTTACCTCCTCCATTTTTTCTCCCACTTCCCCCTACCTCAGAGGCGCCCCTCCAAGTTGTAAAGTTCATTTTCCAACATAGTGTCTTGTGAGTATAAGCGATTTCATATTTTGTTTGTACCTACACACTATACATAATCTCATTTGTATTTCCAAATATTTGTTGACCAGTTACTGTTTATAATATCGCCTATATCCCAGGCAAATCATGCCTGTCATTTGTAGATGTGAATAGTGTACAGTGGAGTAGTGAAACTCTTTTACTGTGGTTTGGGAAGGAGTGAGAAGGATGAAGGAGAGTGATGGAGAGATGAGACCGACCAAGGAGTATTTTATGCATATATGGACCCGCCCAAATGAACCCCGCCCTGTGAAGTTAAAAAATGCTGATAGGCAAATGTGAAAAGAAACAACATCCCTGGGGTATAAAAAGGTCAAAGACAATTGTTTTCAAACCTTTCAAAATTTCCCTAGGAGAACATATGACTAAAAATATCTAAATAATTTAATCTAAGAAATCAGTAGGAAAACAACAAATCACGTTGCATGTAAGCATTAAAGTCCTGTTAGTCTCTGTTAGAACTCTGTTATTAGGACACAAAAATACAGTTCATTAACATGGTAGGGAAGATGGGGTTACCAGCTTTCCTTGGAATTACCATTATTAAAGGGCATGTAAAGCTTAAATATTAAACAACATTCATATAAATTGTGTAAAATTGAGCATTTAAAATGGACAAGCAAATATTCCTTAACCATTATAAAACTTTGCTGATTAAAATATATTCCTCTAAATCAGTTTTTATATCTTTATTTCCAGATATTTACTGTCCCCGCTCAGGATTAAATAAGCTAATAACAGATAATTATGTCCTGATGGTTGAAGTGTTTATATATATCAACAATTTATGAAACACATTTGATGTCCCCAATCATAAACGTTTTTCACAGATTTTAGAAGCCAAGAGTATTTGAACTCATTCTTAACATGTTTTAATATTTAAAATTATTTACACACTTTGCAGCTGTTTTTCCTTTATCATATGCACTTATAAAAATTTATGATATTTTGTATTTATTCGCTTCATTTTTTGATACTTTTGTGTTTTTAGGATTACCCATGGAAGTTAAAACAGCAGAGAAGTATCAACACTTACATTATTTCTTTGCTAAAATTGAGAAATCCAAAACTAAAGTATAAATATAAACAAAGCATATGTTGATTGCACCATTGACATCTTCATTTTATTTTACATTAAATAAAAAAATATGAATTAGCCAATTTGTCAGAGATCTACCTGTGCTAAAGCTTTAGTCATGAGACAAAAGAATATGGTAGTATAAGTTTACTGTGTCCACATACAGGCTGTTACATCTAAATTATATTTATGGCCAATTGAAACAAGCTAAGGCCACTTTGTTATATGGCTTTACCTTACAAGCCACAAGCTTTGAATCAAATTTTATACAGCAGTAACTTCTCTGTCCTTTTTATCTTCTTTTAGTCTCTAACAGTCTGGCCTAACTCTTTCAATATTTGTGCTCTAGTCAGAAATGGCTGAGTAGAAATCAGTCAAGTCATTTGAATAACAAGTTATCTTTTTTTTTAATTATGAAAATACCGTACAGAGAAGTTACAATTACTTGAGCAAGGAAATGAGTAAGTTTCTTTTTTTTTTCATTATTGTGAACATACTGTACAGAGGGGTTACAATTACATGGGCAAGATAATGAGTACATTTCTTATCAAGTATTGCAGCCTCTTCCTTTGTTTACCCTTCATATCCCTTCCCAGCGTCCCCCCGGCCCCCCACCCAATCCTCCTCCCCCTCCCACCAAAGTTGTAAAGTTCGTTTTTGACATGACAACTTGTACTTCTCATTGTTGCAACGGGTCCACCTGTATCCTTAAATGACTTGTTTTATCAAGCATTGCTGCCTCCTCCTTTGTTTCCCCTTCCAATCCCTTCCCATTCCCGCCCTTCCCTGTGCTGCCGCCATAGTTGTAAAAGTCGTTTGTCCACATTAGGGCTTGTACATCTCATTGTTGCAATGGGTCCACCTGTATCCCTATTTAAACAATTGGTTTTTTTCCCTTCCCCTCCACAAATTAAACCAACATCAAATACAGTGAAAAGAGAGGTTATACCGTGGGGGAGGGACATACAAACCAACAAAGAAATCATCTTATAAATATGTTAGAAACAATCGCAAGAAAGAAAAAAAAAACATTTGAATCTTTATCTTGGGGTTCATTTCTTTTTTGCTTGTCTCAGATATACACTAGTTATTTCAAATAAGGGAAACCATGGGACCTATGTTTCTTTGGGCCTGGCTTACTTCACTTAATATAATTTTTTACAAGTCTTTCCATTTCCTAACAAATGGGGCAATGTCATTCTTTCTGATGGAGGCATAGAATTCCATTGTGTATATATACTACATTTTCTTGATCCATTCATCTATTGAGGGGCATCTGGGTTGGTTCCATATCTTAGCTATGGTAAATAATGCTGAAATAAACATAGTTGTGCTGGTAGCTTTAGTATGGTCTTGTTTGTGATCATTGGGTAAATGCCCAAACATGGGATTGCAAAAGAAACTCAGATAAAGAGGCAGAAAACCTCAATGAAAAAAAAAGACAAAACTAAAAAAGTGCTAAGTTAAGTATACAGAGCTAAAAAAAAAGTGAATTCACTAGAAAAAAATTTAATTAAAAATGTAAACTAAAAGAGACAAATGGAGCATCTGTGGAGATCATTGCCATTAATGCTAGGAAAGCACTTCCATCAAATTAGAATGAACTCACAGTGAAACAAAAAAGAGTATATTCTTAAGAGAAGAACACAGAGACTCAATACTTATGTGCATCTGATCATACAAAATAATAATTAATAAAATAAACTCCAGGAAATGGAAATGATAACATTTTTCTTTGTTGCTGTTTTATTATATCTTTGTATTGTTTGTTTATTTATCTATCTCTGGGAGGGCCAAAGGGGCACAGAAATGGTGGGAGAAGGAATAAGAAAATGCAGCAGTTATACTCACTAGACACTAATTTGAAAATGAGCTATACAACTTGTGGGTAGGGACAGGTGGTAGAAACTGGAAGAGAGTGATAGAAGGGGTGACATTATTCAAAATAAGTGAACTCTTTATCTGGCTTATGTAATTGTAACCCCTCTGTCCATCACCTTTACAATAACAATAAAAATGCATTAAAATTAGAGTGAACTTTGAGCATCCCCCAAAGTAAAATCATTTTCCTATGAAAAATGGGATCTCCAAGATGAAATTGTTATTTTCCTTCTCATGAAAATAATAACTAGAAATCTCCACACACACTCTGTTCTCAATTAATATCTCCCCAAATTGTTGCACAAATATGTAAACTTTCTGTCACACCGTTTAAGAGCAATCTCAATATTATTTGTTCAAAAGAAAAGCCTAGAAAGCTCACAGAGACCAGAGGGATCATCAGTAAAGTTGCAGACAACAAGGAAACCAAAGAAAAACAATGCCCAGTGCCCATTGCTGGCACATTCATCAGGGAAGCAAACCTTTAAATCCTAGCTTCCAAAATATTCCCTTGCTTATTTTTTCACAAATAGCAAAGGACCACTGGTGCTAGTTGAAAGGAGAAAAGAGGAAGAATCCTCAAACAAAGTCATTTCATGGCTGTAAGACAACTTGCATTTTTTTCTCTTTGTTCAGAGCCAGTAAACCCTGAGTAAAACCTCTTAGGTCACATGGAAACAAGATACCAGTGTCTGTCCCTCCATGGTTGCAGATTATGTTACAGTATTCCTTTGCCTTAATGCCTGGCTTGGTTACAAATGTTCACACAATTAAAAAACAACACACACATACATATGGGAAAATGAATTTATTTACAGTTTTCTCTAAAACTGAGAAAGGAAAAATTCTCCATCTGTCTTTACACTGTCCATATCAATGTGACAACTTATTGAAAAGATGAAACAAAACACAGAGAATATGTATGTATATGTATATCTATGTCTATCTCCACACCAGTTAACCTTCAGATATGACCTTCAAACAAAAGCAAACAAATGAGAACCTCCTGGGCCACCTGGAGCCTTCACCAGCCCATTGGCCTCCCTTTAACCAGGATCCCTATCTTCCATTAATAAAGTATTTATTGGTAACTAATGTCAAAATAGGAGAGAAGGGAAAATCCCTGGAATGTAAATTATCTCCTACCAGCTACTGGGATGTCCTTGGAGTCTCAACCATAAGCAGTTGAATCCCTTTCTCCTGGATGTCACCAGCCCATCATATATAGGAATTGATAGGAATTGATAGCATCACTCTAGGTCAGAACACTTTATCCTTCCTGATTAATAGATAAAATGCTTAGATCAGTTATGAAGACAATAGAGAAGACTCAGAATCTTATATCTCTACTTCAAGAAGTTTCAGGGCATGAAAATCTTTTTTTGTTTGGGAGGGCAGGGTGCTGGATATTGAATTCAGAACCTCTCTCACTTGCTAAACAACCATACTAGCACTTGAACTACTCCCACAGCCCTTTATGCTTATGTTTATAATTTTACCCAGGGTCACCTTCAGACTGGATCCTCGTAATTCTGGTTTAGATTCATCTGAAATTACAGTATGCACAACCACATACAGCATTTTTGTTTTCCTGTTTAGTACTAGGTTTGTACTCTGGACCAAGGGATTGTCCCTAGCTTTTTTCATTCAAAGCAGGTGCTCTATCATTTGAGTCACGGCTCCAGTTTGAGCTTTTTGATGGTTAATTGGAGACAAGAGTCTCATAGACTTTTCTGTCCCCACTGGCTTTAAACTGCAATCCTTGAATCTCAGCCTGCTGAGGTAGCTAGATTGCAGCTGTGAGATACTGAAACCCAGCTACAGACTGTTGTTTGAAATAGGATCTTATTGCTATGCACTGGTGGCTCACAACTGTAATCCTAGCTACTCAGGAAGCTGAAATCTGAGGATCATGGTTCAAAGCCAGACTGGGTAGGAAACTTCATGAGACTCTTATCTCCAATAAACCCCCAGAACACAGGAAGTGTCGCTTTAGCTCAAGTGGTAGTGTGCTAGCCTTGAGCTGAAGATCTGAGGGATTATGTCCAAGCCCAGAGTTCAAGTCCCACGACCAACCAAAAGGAAAGAAAGAAAGAAAGAAAGAAAGAAAGAAAGAAAGAAAGAAAGAAAGAAAGAAAGAAAGAAAGAGGATCTCATCAATATTTAGATTTTAGATTCTAGGCTGGCCACTACTATGTTCTTCTCTGTATCCCATGCAGTTGCAATATTCCACCATTCCTGTCCAATGGAAAATGTTATTATGAGAAAAATAAGGGTGATAGAAAGAGAATGCAGGAAGCTCCTGTGTTGGGTGGGGTCTTTTCCAAACAGAGATAAGCCTTCTTTCATCTTCCCTGGGGAAACCTCTCAGCTCAATTTGCTGTCTGGCAGCCTGTTAACTAGAACCAAGGAGGGGCTTCATCCAGCTATTAAGATTAGTGAAAGGTAGAAAGCAAAAGGAAGGGAGGAGGAGTAAGGAGCATTTTCAGATGGAACCATGTTATATTACACTCTTTTTCCTTAGTATTTATGTCTTGTGTATCTACTGTAGTATTTTTTTACTTGTGTTTAGAATGAGATTTAAATTACACATCTATAGTTGCAACTCTATTTTGTACTGAGTGATAAAACTGATTGTATAAAAATATGTACTTTTTCTCTACCCTTTCCACTACATATTTTGATATCCCTATCAAGGCTTATTTTGAAAATTACATCTATTTATGCATGAAGTACAAATTCTATATTCTTGTTCTCATATGATTAATCTTTTACATTAAGCAAGCTGTTAAGTCATAGTAGATACTGGTATAGATAGACATAGAGAAAGATACAGGTATGTCTGGCTTTCTACTTGTTTGTTGAAGATAAGACTCTCATGGATATTTCTACACAGGATATCTTCAAACTTCTATTCTCAGATTTTAGCATTCTGAGTAGGTATGATTAAGATGTGAGACAACACCACTTGGATTGATTCATATTTTTAAAACCTTCATACTTCAATTAACTGGTTCTTTTCATTTCCAAACCTTAATAGCTTTGATAGAAAAAAATGTTAAATCAGTAAATTATGAGAAATACCTTATTATATCAAACTATTTATAAGTAAATCACTGAAACAAACATTCCAACAATTACTATAAGAACCAAATGTAAAAACAATCCAAAGGAATACACTTTTGAAGCTCATTACAATAATCATTGTTGCCTAATTCACATGGGTTTGTCAGAGAAAGTATTCAAAGAGAGACACAGAGACAGATACAAAGACAGATACAGATACAGGTAGAAAGAAGTTTATTAATGAAAAGCAAAATCAAAGGGAAGTGAAAAAAATACTATCAAGTGGCAATAAGGAGGGCTGACCTGGTTGCAAAGAACTTGAACTTTTATTGGAGTCTACTGATATGAATGAAGTCAACCTTGGAAACTTGAGTTATGTTTATTAGCTCCCAGAGACAGAGTTGATATTCTAGCCTTAGATTGTCAGACCAAGACTTTTCATTTTCTGAGGGATGTGAACACTATGGGTCAGCAAGACCTTCCTGCATGTCATGAGTGATTCCATTAACATCACAAAGTCAGGATGTGATTTGTATTTATCAACAACTAACTGATCATTCTCAACCTAACCCCCTGCCAAGCCTTATGTTAGTGCCATCCAATATACAGTGTCCAATTCTAAATTATACTATTAATACTTGGCAGATAAGTGTTATAATTAACTACAAGAATGTGAATCTTTGTCAGTGTTTTGTGTGATGATCACAGAATGGAGTAGAATATGAATTAATTTTATGATAATATGCTAAATCATACCCCAAGACATGAAATAAGTTAACATTTCTGTTATTCTTCAAAAAAGTGGGGGGTGGGGTCAGTAATCTTTTCTGAACCATTTAAAAAATTTATTATAAAGATGATATACAGAGGGTTAGTTATATAACTCAGGTAAAGAGTTTGTTTCTTTACATTTATTTATTTTTTCA
Source organism: Dipodomys ordii (assembly GCF_000151885.1). Classification (NCBI taxonomy): domain Eukaryota; kingdom Metazoa; phylum Chordata; class Mammalia; order Rodentia; family Heteromyidae; genus Dipodomys; species Dipodomys ordii. The sequence goes on from NW_012267300.1 coordinate 1,632,463, forward strand.
GTTCTGGGGCTTGAACTCAGGGCCAGGGAGCTGTCTCTGAGCCTCTTTGTCCTAAAAGTTATCACTCTACCATTTGAGCCACAGCACCACTTCCAACTTTTTTGAGTAGTTTATGGGGGTTTAATGAGGACTTTTCTGCCCAGGCATGCTTCAGACCATCATGCTAAGATCTCAGCCTCCTGAGTAGCTAGGATTACAGGCATAAAACAGCAGCACCCAGCTATGAGTACATTTCTTTTTGAACAGTGTCACTCCTTCCCTCATTTTCTCTCACTTTTCCCCTCCTGATCTCCTTGGCCACATCCAAGTATAGTTCATTTCCAACATATTGTCTAGTGAGAATTACTGCTGAATTGGTTCATCTTTTGTCCCACTATTTCTGTGCATCCTCTTCCCCTTCCAAATCAGATAAACTTATATACAAGACAAAGAGTACATAAATCAAAAACAAAAGGGAATAAACAAAGGATAAAAACAAAAAATGTGAACAGTACAATAAAATGCTTCTTATAACAAAAAGAGTGTAGCTGAAATCACAAAAGCAACTCCTTTATAATAGCCCAACAAAAAAATAAAATACCTAGGAAATAACTAAAGAATGGGGCTGGGAAGGTGGCTCAGTGGTAGAGTGCTTGCCTTGCATGTATGAGGTCCTCAGTTCGATTCCTCAGCACCTACATAAAAAGAAAAAGCCAGAAGTGGCGCTATGGCTCAAGTGGTAGAGCACTAGACTTGAGCTGAAGAGCTGAGGGACAGTGCCCAGGCCCAGAGTTCAGAGCCTGAGACTGAAAAAAAAAAGAAGTTAAGGACCACTATGATGAAAATTTTAAAAACCCTAGAAAAGGAATTAATGCAGAACTAAAGAAGTGGAAAAACCTCCCATGCTGTTGGATTTGGAGAATTTACGTCATGAAAATGGCAATACTGTCAAAGGCTATCTAAATATTCAGTGTGATACGTATCAATATCCCAACCTCATTCTTCAATGAAATAGAAGAAGCAATCCAAAAATTCATATGGAACAACAAAAGACCCCGAATAGCAAACGATCCTTAGCAGAAAGAAAAGTGCTGGAGGAATATCAATACCAAACTTCAAACTCTACTACAAAGCCATCATAATCAGAACAGCTTGGTACTGGCACAAGAACAGACCTGAGGACCAATGGAATAGAACTGAAGACCCAGAAATGAACCCACAGACATATAGCAACCTAATCTTCCATAAGGGAGCTAAAAAATAGAATGGAAGAAAGACAACCTCTTCAGTAAGTGGTGCTGGCAAAATTGGTTAAACACCTATAGAAAACTAAAGCTAGATCCTTATATATCTTCTGCACCAGAATCAACTCCAAATGGATCAAAGACTCTGAAGTAAAAGCACATATCCTGAAAACATTACAGGAAATAATAAAAACCCAGAAACCCAACAAATCCTAACCCCCAAACCCTGCTGCTACCTAGATATCGGAGGCTGCCATGTGCTCTTTCTCTGAGGCAAATGTGGCTCCTCTAATAAACCTGGTAATAATTTTTCTCCTGTGCCTGTCTGCCTCTGTGTGGTCCCGTGGCATGATCCTTTCACTAATAACAACAGAAGCTGGAGGGGATATAGCCAAAAAGGGACACTACTGCGCCACTACTGCATTGTTGGTGGGAGTGTAAACTTGTTCAACCACTTTGGAAAGCAAGATAGAGTTTCCTCAAATGACTCCACATAGAGCTCCCCTATGATCCAGCAATCCCACTTTTTGACATTTACCCGAGTGATCATAAACAAGGCCATAGTAAAGCTGCCAGCACAACTATGTTTACTTCAGCATTATTCACTGTAACTAAGATATGGAACCAACCCAGATGCCCCTCAGGAGATGAATGGATCAAGCAAATGTGGTATATATACACAATGGAATTCTATGCCTCCATCAGAAAGAATGACATTGCCCCACTTGTTAGGAAATGAAAAAAACTTGGAAAAAATTATATCAAGTGAAGTAAGCCAGGCCCAAAGGCTCTCACTTGTATTCCTAGCTATTCAGGAGGCTGAGATCTGAGGTTCATGATTCAAAGCCAGCCTGGGCAGGAAAGTCTGAGAGACTCATCTCCAATCAATCACCAGAAAACCAGAAGTGGCGCTGTGGCTCAAGTGGTAGTGCTTGCCTTGAGCTGAAGAGCTCAGGCATAGCATACAGGTCTAGTGTTCAAGCCCCATGACCGACAAAACAACAAGTACAACAGCAACAAAAACAAACAAAAACATTTCTTTCCATTTTTTGGAGTTCATTAAATCATAATTTTATATGGTCATATTCCTTCTTTATTAAATATTTTTAAATATGTCCTTAAGTATGTGTCCTATGTGGTAGAATGCTTGCTTAGCAAGTGTAAAAATATGACTTCAATCCCTAGTTTTATAAGAAAAAAATAATGAAAATAAAATTAAGTTCTGATTAATTTAAGAAAAGGAAATATGCAATTAAAATCAGCAATTCTCAAGCTCAGCCATTACTCAACACTGTGTGTAAAGTCTTCAAAAACTGAAAATAGAACTACCAAAGTATCCACCAGTTCTTAACTGAGATTATATTCAAGGGAAAAAATGAGTGTGTCAATGAGATATCTACACTCCTACATTTATGACCATCATATTCACAGTAGTCATGATGGGGAATCAACAGAAATGTCTGTCTACTGTTAAGTAGATTTTTAAAAATGCAGTATACATATGCAGTGGATTATCATGTGACCACTTACCAAATGATCAAAGTAAGTCATTGGAAGCAACATGGATCAGACTCTAGGACGTGTCAATTAACCAAACAATTTTTGGCACTGAAAAAAAAATATTGCATGGTATCACAGGTAGGAGCTAAAACTATTGATATTACAGTACCAGATTATTGAATAGTGGTTAACAGAGGCTGGAAGAATGCCTAGAAGAATTCTGGTTACCACAATACCAGAAGAATATTCATGGAAATATAGTACAAAACAAATACAGAAGTGTGGCATAACCAAGAATGTCAAAAAGTTAATGGCTTATGTCAATGCAGCTAACAGGATTTGGAATGTTCTCAACACAAAGGAATGATAAATACTTTAGATCATATTCCAACTAACCTAATCTAATTAATATAAATTTCAAAACTATAGAAAAATTAAACTGTGCCTCTTATAATGTATAACTATTATGTGCCAATTTAAAATATGTCAAGCAATTGAAAGTATACAATTTGAAATATTCATATCTCTATGTGTGTGGGTGTGTGTGTGTGTGTGAGAGAGAGAGAGAGAGAGAGAGAGCCAATTCTGAGGCTTGAACTTTCGACTTGGGCTCTATCCCTGAACTTTTTTGCTTAAGACTAGCATTCTATAACTTGAGCCAACCCTCCATGTGTCACTTTTTGCTAGTTAATTTTAGATAAGAGTTGCATGAGTTTTCCTGCCTGGCTGGATTAGAACCATGATCCTCAGATCTCAGCCTTCTGGGTAGCTAGGATTGCTAAGACTCCAATCCCCAACTATATATTTTTCTTTCAATATGTACTTGCATTTGTGATGCTGTGTGGAAAGTTAGAATAATCAACTCAGTTTCTTTTTCCTATAGATTCCATTTAAATTTAGAGACATAGCCAGGATCCAGTGGCTTATGTGTATAATCCTTGCTACTTAGAAGGCTGAGATCTGAGGATCATGGTTCAATACAGCCCAGGTAGGAACGTATATGAGACTTTCAATTAACCACCTGATAATAGGAAGTGACACCATGGCTCAAGTGGTAGAATGCTAGACTTGAGCTGAATAGCTCAGGGACAGTGCCCAGGCCCAGAGTTCAAGACCGACTAACACACATGCGTGCACGCGCACACACACACACACACACAAAACGCACACACATAAATTTAGAGACATAAAGGATCATGTTTTGATTGATATAAATATTCTGTTTAGAATGAGAAGATACTTAAGTATTTTATAAAAACTTATTATGGCAAAGATAAAATATACTCAGATATATTTTTCATTTTTTCAGGCTCTAGAGTAAGACTTTGAATAGAAGATACAGTGAAAGATGAATGGAAAACTTCTAAGAGTTATCTTCTCCCTGATTAATTCAGAAGCCTAAGTATTGCATATGGGCTATGCTTGTCTGAACAACAATATATCGGCAATGCATAGCACCATGATCTCATTAAATTTTATCACCAGAAGTCAGAAAATTTGTTAAAACAGCACTGAAAAACCAAGAATCTGAAAGCTTGGAAAAATGCACATAATTATCTAACTTATACATTATCTTTCTACATTCATAATTTTGATTTCACATTGATAATGTAAGACTTATGTGGGTTGAGAGAATAATTACCTTTTGTGGTTGGTAAAATTAATTTGTAGGTATCAGTGCTCTTGACTTCTTATTGAACACGTATTTTGAACATCATTGCTTTGTAAAACCAAAAGGAAGCTGTGTGCACTCAATGGGAAAATGTCTGAATATCTTGCTCAGTCCCTGGGATTGAACCAATATTTATGTCAGCATATATTTGATCGAGAAATTCTTGACAAGTATATGTTGCTAAGATACCTCGTTTCCATTTCCAAAAGTGTCTACACTTTAAAGGACACCAAAGTAGCTGAATTGATACTTGATGATCAGAGACAATCAGTAACTCCCAAGCTACAATGAGAGCATGCAGATCACAAGAGGTCTAGCAGTAAAGCTGCTGACCATCATATAGTAAGTGGAACTTAATAAAATTTTAGCTTGAAATGCATTATTCTGCTCAATTTTCCAGTCCATAACAGAGGATATTCCTGTAAATTCAAATAAATTGTCCAAACTGGATTGATAGCCTGTGATGTCAGAGTTATAATATTAGGGAAAAGTCTATTAAAAAGCCTACAAACTTTCTTATATATTTTTATAAAAATAGATCAGCATCTAAACTCTGCCTTTCCATTTGTTAGGCAAGAAAATAAACATGCACCTTCTGCACTGAATGCTTAATGATGCCTATAATCTATGAGGTCAAATGGCCTCTATTTATCTGAAGAAATGCAGAGTGCTTCATTCTGCACATGCATAATTTTACAGAAATGAACTTTTTATATTTTTTAAATTGTTTACTCCTGCCTTTCCATAGGTTCACTGAAACACAGGTTTATAATGAGTTACACAAACAAAAAAAATTATCAAGGATGGCAGGGTCCATTTCCGGCCTTGCTTTGGGTCAAGGATAGCATCTGTAAATGAAACACATAATAATGTTAGAACAGAGGTTTAGTGATGAGCATTATTGGCAACAATAATAAAACAATGACTGTGAATGGTCTTATTAATTGATGATTTAGTGCTTGTTAATCAAAAGCTTTCAACATGTAAATGCTCCTAGATATCTATTTTAAAAGCTTTATCATTTCCTCTGAATTACTGATATAGAAATATACATATGTAAATATTTACATTTGTAAAGCTATGTGTCTTCATTTACATATGTTAATTTGTGCAAATTCATATACATATATGTATTTTAAAATACGTAAGTGTATATGTATAAGTATATATAAACGTATGTATAAACATAAGAACATAAATATATGTAATATAAATGCATATGCATATATACACACATACATTTATAAGCATGTACAGATATATTATTTATGTACATATACATATTTTAAAATATATGTAATATACAATATATAGCACATGATATATAATATGTATAAAATGCATACATATTTACATATATAATTATACATGTATATTTTGCATATACAAATATGTATTCTATACTTATAATGTACTTATACTTCTTATGTATTATGTACTTGCATATAAAATGTATACACATGTGCATATATTATTCATACACACATTTTATATAATTTTGTATAATAAATATCTATTATATAATATTAATCTATCATTTGAATTAAATTATTTAAATTAAAATGCATATTATTTATATGCCAATATTCATATGAAACATAAGTAAATGTAGGTAATAGATAAATATATAATGTACTTGTATTCTTATATAATGTAGTTATATAATTATATATAATTTAATCTATATATAATTATATGTGTATATTAACATAATACATAATATACTAATTATTATATTAAAAATGCATATATACATTATATTAACATATATTACATATGTAGGGTCTTGCTCTTTAATATGTACTTGTGGGCTTTAAACAACATCTCTGGAAACAACTTCCCAGATCAAATACTTTCGCAAAATGTTTCCTCTTCAATTCTTTACTTAGGGAATTGAATGTTTATCTTAGCATATTAGGAGCTTAGTAATTTCTACAGTAAACAAAAAGCAGAAAACAAACTGGAACCTCTAAATAAATAAAAATTTCTATCTTATTAAATTTAGTCCCTTCCAAAGTTGTTTGATTATCTTATTGGGATGATTTTTTGGGGGGAGAAAACAAAACAAAACAAGAAACTATTCAAAATGTTCATTTATAATCTCTCATAAGAGGAGATCATATAGAATAGCATCCAGCTGAGTAATCTAAATGATCCGCAGAATTAAGAAACACACATATATCTTACTTCTTTCCACATTGACAGCACTAACTTTTATTTATTTTTCAATTTGACACATTTTTTAAAAATCAGGATGTGTTCGCATGCAGAGAAAGAACTTCTTTCACCCACATAGTAGAAGGAACCAAAACAGGATCACAGTAGCAAGCTACTCTAACCAACTCCAAAGCCAAGATCCAACCTTCAAAAAAACCTGAATAAGAGGGAAAACTTCAAATTCATTTCAACAGGCGAATGAGATGCAAGAAAGGTAAAAACAAAGAAACAACAACAACAAAAACCATAGGCCAGTATTCCTAAGGAGCAGAAATGCAAATATCTGCAAGAAAACTTCAGTAATTTGAACTCAACAGGATCATACAGAATACTCAATTGGAATTTCTCCATGGGATGCAAAGATATTTTAACATATGTACATCTATAAATGTAATTAATATATACCTGTAAAGAATATGAATAATCTTTTCACCCCATGCAGAAAGAGGCTTTGAAAAATCAATTTATATATAAAAGTCTTAATATAATAATAAAAATGAAGACATATCCTTTAAAATCAGAAATTAGACAAGAATAATTATCTGTTACTGCTTGTCAAAATAGAACTGGATGTCCCAGCTGGAGAAATTAGGCAAGAAATTGATATAAAAGTTAAAAATTCATAAATTAACAAATGAAATTATCTTTGTAGGCAGATTATACACATAAGTGGAAATTGAAAGATTATTAATCAAGTAAAGTTCAAGAATACATGGTCAATTTACAAAAAGTAGTTTGTTTCTACATGCTAATAATAAATCCTCTCAGAAAAGAATTTAAGTGATTAATACTTTTTAAAATATCATACAAAAGAGTATTACATATATTCATGGACTTGAAAGCTCTGTACTAAGAAATATCTATGGAAGAAACAGAAGAAAACATAAGCAAATAAAAGTTGTTCCCTATTCATAGATTGGAAAGTTAAGATTTGATAAATTGCACATATTACTCAAAGCAATTTAAAGATCCAATGCAATCTCTTTCAAAACTCCAACACTAGCTTCTATACAAATAGCAAAGGTCTGTCTGAGACATATGTCTGAGGCAAGCAGAAACAATCAGGTAAGCTGATGTAAGGCGAAATGAACCCCAAGATATGTATTCAAATGTTTTTTCTTTCTTAGGATTGTTTCTAACATATTTATAAGATGATTTCTTTGTTGCTTTGTACGTCCCTCCATGACGGTATAACCCGTTTTCACTGTATTTGATGTTGATATAATTTGTGGAGGGGAAGAGAAAAAACAAATCTTTTAAATAGGGATACAGGAGGACCCATTACAACAATGAGATGCACATGACATTATGTCGAAATATGAACTTTACAACTTTGGCCGGGGGTGGGAGAGGGGAAGGAGAGGAATAGGGGGATATGGGAAGGGATGGGAAGGGGAAACAAAGGAGGAGGCAACAATGCTTGACAAGAAATGTACTCATTACCTTGCCCATGTAATTGTAACCCCTCTGTATGGTATTTTCACAATTAAAAAAAAAAGAAAAGAAAAGAAATAGCAAAGTCCACTTTCCTCTGTATTCATCTACCACTCCACTCAGGATCTCACCTCCTTTTTACATCACAGAACAAATTCCTGGCATTCATTTTGTTAAACTGTAGAGGAAGGATAGGTAAATTCAGGCATAATATTCAATGTATTCAATGTATGAAAAGGAAGCTAGATATGGTGAGCTGATGAATGGGGTTGGGAGAGATGGGGGAGAACAATTGAAGAGTTGACACTGATCAAGTGGTACTGTATTTATGAATTTTCATGTTGAGTTGAAAAACATCTGTAAGATTGCTTAAAGATGATTAAAAAAGTTTTAAAGAAATATAAAAATCAGTTATAAAATGCATATAGTCAACCCAGATGCCCTAAGTAAATAGAAAGACTTAGAATATACTATATTAAGTGAAGTAAACCAGACCCAAAGACACAGAGGCTGCATGGTTTCCCTCATTTGTAATGACAAGGATATTCTTAGCACAGGATCACATAGCTCAATAGCAATGGCATATGACCATATAAAATGAGGCTTATCGATATGAACTCCAAGAAATGGAAACAAAAGTTTTTGGGTGTACTGTTTATAATTCTTTCTCTCTCTCTCTCCCTTCCTTCCTTCCTTCCTTCCTTCCTTCCTTCCTTCCTTCCTTCCTTTCTTTCTTTCTTTCATTCATTCATTCATTCATTTATTCATTCATTCTTTCTTTCTTTCTTTCTTTCAACAGTGACCCTCAGATCTCAGCCTCCTTAGTAGCTAGGATTACAGCCGCTGGTGCCCAGCTTCTTTTCTTTTTTAAATATAATTTTATTGTCAAAGTGATGTACAGAGGGGTCCCAGTTACATACATAAGATAATGAGTGCATTTCTTGTTGAACATTGTGATTTCTTTTTCTTATTTCCTTTGTTTTATCCCCTGTTGTCACTTTTTTTTTGTTTTTTGTATTTTGTGGAGGGTAAGGGAAAAAACAAATCTTTTAAATAGGGATACAGGTGGACCCATTACAACAATGAGATGCACAAGACGTTATGTCGAAAAATGAACTTTACAACTTTGCCATGTCTATAAGATTATCTGATTTGGGGAAGGAAAGAGGAACCACAGAAATGTTGGGACAAAAGGTGAATCAATGAAACAGTGATTCTCAATAGACACTATGTTGGAAATGAACTTTGAGACTTGGAGGGAAGGGAATGTCAGGGGGTGCAGGGGGGAAGGGGTTTGAATGGGAGAAAAAGAGGGAAGAAGTAACACTGCTCAAAAAGAAATGTACTCATTATCTTACTTATGTAACTGTAACCCCTTTGCATATCATCTTTACAATAAAATAAAACAAAAATAAAAATAAAAAATAATTAAAACATAAATATGGTAATACAAAAACCATGAACAGCCAAAGCAAAGCAAACTTGATCAAAAAAGAAAAGAAAAGAAAAAACAGTAGAACCACACTACTCAATTGCAAAATAGACTAAAAGGCTAAAAGGTATAGAAATTAATATTGCATGGAGCTTGCATAAACAGATATGCAGTCCACTGAAACCAAATAGTGTATAGAGCCAAGAAAGCAATATTTATGTCTGTAATTAATCTTTGACAAAAATACCCCAAATATTTGTACAATAGGAAAATAAATCTATCATTCTAAAAAGTTGAAATTGGTGTTACATCTCCCACTATATGGGAAAAAAACAAGTTCAAATGATTTAAAGACTCAAATCTAATAATAGACATTAAAATCACTATTTGAAAACTTAGAAGGAAAGATTCAGAACATTAATCAGGACAGTGATTGGTGAGTGTGTATGTGTGTGTGTGTGTGTGTGTATGCGAGTGTGTGTGTGTGTGTGTGTGTGTGTGCATTAGTACTTGGGTTCAAACTCAAGGCCTCATGCTCTTCCTTTACTTTCTGCTCATGGCTGGTATTCTATCACATGAACTAGTTGGAACTGCAGGGTTTCAACTTTTTGCTGCTTAATTGGAGATAAGAATCTCTCAGATTTTTCAACTAGGCCAGTCCTCAGATGTCAGCCTCTTGAGTTAGCTAGGATTAAAAGCATAAGGTACAGGAACCTGGATGGCAGTGATTTTTGATACAAATCCAAGGCATTGAAAACAAATTAAGAATAGACAAATGAAGCTGAATGAAACTGAAAATCTCTGTAAGGCAAAAGACACAATGAACAGACTGAAGAAACACTACAGAAACTGGAGGAAATGTTTATTAAGAATACACTCAAGAATGGACTATTATATAGGGAAATATAAATTAATAAGTTAAAAATCATAAATTAATAAAATAGTAATAATGTGGCCATAAATGAGCAAAACATTTTAATGGACATTCACAGAAATAGTTATAAAAATGGCTAACAGGTATGTGAAAATATATTCAATATGGTTGATCTCAGTTAAATGGTAAGATAACACCTAATTTTTTCAAATTATTATTATCAACATATAACCATTACAAGAATTTGAACATTATTGCTACAAATTCAAGTTAATAAATAAATTATATAAAACTTACAGGGGTTCTTCAAGAAATTAAAAATAGGAGTAGTGTTTAGTTGGGAAATTCCAACTATATGTCTATATTCAAAGGATATAGCCTGTCCCTGGTGTAAGGAGACATAGTCTTTCCATTCTATTACAATATTGTCCACAAGATCCAATGTGTAGTATCAATCTAAGTATCTGCTGTTGAATGGATCAAGAAAAAAATGGAACAGAAAATTACATATCATAACAAAAAAGTGAATTTTAACATTTGTGAAAAATTAATGGCTCTGGATTACACTAAGGTATACAAACTAAGCAAAGAAAAACAAATACTACATGATGCAAGTTCATGTGGAATCTGCAAACTTCAGTGTGTGGTTCAGAAAATAGAATGGAGGATTTCAAGGACTGACCTAAAGAAGGAATGTGGAGCTGGAGAACCAAGAGTAAGAATATTGAGCTATTCTGGACAATCTAACTTACAGAATAGAAACTCCTGTTCATTTATACTGGAGATTTACTAAGAGAATAAATCTTAAATTCCTCCCTACAAAAATAACAATAAAAATATAAATAAAAATAACAAAGTTATGATGACATAAAGTTTATTGTGACTCATTTTACAAGGTAAGTTTATATCAAATGCCATATCATATACAGCATAAACAAGTGTTATTAGACAATTATACATCAAATATTAATGCCGTTTATTTGTCAGTTATATGCCAATAAACTGTAAATAAGCATAGTAAATAAATCACAGTTAAAACATTTTACACTCTTGGAAATGCTTTTACAATCCTAACAATTGAACTATATATCCTATGTAAATATATAAAGAAAAACTTTCCATTACAAAACAAATTATATGTAGACATATATCCCAATTTTCAAACTTAAAATTTTGATTTTATGTCTAATATATCCTTCTACTGAATACAAAATTAATTTTAAGCTATTTAAATATACTATGCCAGCTATACATCAAAGAAAAATATTTCTAAATGGCCAGCGGCCTAGCCTTGCTAAGCATTTAATGATAGAACTTATTTTATACATTGATTAAAAATTTACGAGTAGCTTTACATTTCTTAGAACAGAGCAGAATCATAACATGAGTAGTTACATAATTAATATCTTTGAAAATTCTATCATACTGACAGCAGTAGGAGCTTCTTTTTGCTTTTAAAATTATTTTTTAAATTTCATTTTTAAGTAGTTCTACTGAGAAGTTAAAATTCTGTAAGTAAGGTTATGAGTATAATACATTGTGATCAATATCACCCCTGCCATCGGTTTTCCCCATTATTCCCCTTTCGTCCTTGTAACGTTAAGTTGAGATGGGTATGTTTGTCAATTTTTGGATACTATAATGAAAGATTTGAACATCACAAAGTTATTGAGAGAACAAATTTACATGGGTTCACAGATTTGGACATTCTAGTCTATGATGTATCAACAGGATTGCATCATACCTGTGGCAAACAATATATTCAATATATTCTGAAATTTTAGTGGAAGACTATTTGTCTTATAGCTAGGAAGTTAAAGAGAAAAATAGGAGAGGACTGGGGTCCCACTATCTCCATTTGGAGACAGGGTACACACAATCAGTGACCTAGAATCCTCCCTTGCTTCCTAGAGATCCATCATTATCAATACAATCTCCAATAGACACTAACCCTTTACCACCTGGACGTTTGAAGTACACTCAAAATTCAAACTAGCAATGAGTTTCCAGTGCCCAGACCCTGAGTTCAAGCTCCAGGAATGGCAAAAAATTTATTCTTTTAAGACACTTATTTAATATTGTGTGAGGCATCAAGTCCTTAAGAAACCATAACTAAATCCAATGCTAGTTGCTTGTCTGAGAAATGAGACAAGGAAGTGCTAACTACAAAAATCATTTTTATCGAGTCTCCATTTCCTTATGAATAGGGTGATATAATTCTTTCTAATAAAGAATAGATTGTGTGTATGTATACAAACTTGTAAATTTGTTTTAAAAGGAGTTCCAATAATTGTATAAATAATATCCAACAATTGGGCCATTGTTCAAAGCCATGAAAAAAACAGTTTCCTCCTTATTAATCATTGCCAGTGTTTAACTCCGTGGGTGATTACTATATATTAGCAGTTGAACCTTCATAATTTTATTATAACATCTAGAGTAAGCTTTTCCTGAAATTCACTGGCCAACAGAAGAGAGAAAATGTTTGGAAAATTTAAGAGTAATGCTAGCAGAAAAGGAAAGATGGACATTGAATAGACTAACAGTTGTTGTATCCATTATCCTTTTAATAATCTAGTCAATTAGCTAATTGTCAGATAATTATTAAAAGTACACAATGGATACAATGGTATTTTCAGAGTTCCAGAATTGAATAACACATATGTTCAATGGGACATCATTTCTCATTCCACGAAACAATTGGGAAAATACTAATAAGAAGTGACATAGCAGACATAAAATGGTGGGTTTCATCTGTAATACTAGCTACCCAGAAGTTTGAGGATTGAGGTTAAAATCTAGCATGGGCAGACCAAACAGTGAGGCTTTTATCTCCATTAACCAGCTAAAAGCTGGAAATGGAAGTATTGCTCAAGTGGTATAGCCACACTTGACCAAAAAAGGGCAGGCAAGAATGCAAGACCTAGAGCTCAATCCAATATCCGCACATTCAAGCACGCGAGTTTGTGTGTGTGTGCGTGCGCGCGTGCGTGAACGTGAGCTCGCAAGATACATGCACACACATCTATACACAAAAGTAACAAAGAAGCAAAATTTTAGAGTAAGAATTAGGAATGACTTGTATAAATCTTTAGTATATTATCTATTTAAGTTACATATAAAGATATTTCAGAAGCTGGGTGCCGGTGACTCATGCCTGTAATCCTAGCTACTGAGGAGGCTGAGATCTGAGGATCATAGTTCAAAGCCAGCCCCGGCAGAAAAGTCCATGATTTATCTCCAATAAACAAGTAGAAAACTGGAAGTGGCGCTGTGGCTCAAGCAGTAGAGCGCTCGCCTTGAGCTGAAGAGCGCAGGAACAGCGTCCAAGCCCAGAGTTCAAGCCCCAGGACCGACAAAAAAAAAAAAAAGATACTTTAGAACCAACAAGAGTGAACAAACAAACAAACAAAAAATCCAAGATTCACTAAGAACAAAAATCATATTTTTATTGTGAAAATACCGTACAAAGGGGTTACAATTACATGAGCAAGGAAATGAGTACATTTCTTGTCAAACATTATTGCCTCCCCCTTGGGGGGAGATGAGAAGGGATGGGAAGGGGAAACAAAGATCACATTTTTATCTACTTAAAACATAAATCAATCAACCCAAGAAACAGGTCTATGTCCTTTAGAAAGTAGCAATATATCAGTTTATTATGTCATGCAATATTTTGACAGAACCTTGATAGACTAAAAACCTAAAATGATTATACTTCTTAGACAATAGTATTTTAGAAAGTTTCTCATATAACCATACACAATATTAATTTTCAAAAGTAGTGTTATTTCTAGAATTGCAAGGGTGTGTAACATGGCTGTACCATCATCCTAGAATACCTGTTTCTGACTAGATTTTTGACAACATGAGTAAACAACCTGGATAACATACCTACCAAAAAAACAACGAAAAATAGACGAAAACAGAGCCCAGTGTTATATCAGTATTCTACTTATAAAATAGGAGCCTGTGAAGTCTGTAACTGCCTAGATTTATGAGATTCCTATTTTTATTATCTTATTTTTTTATCATGGTTGTACTAGGGCTTTGAATTCCGGAAACTAATACTCACTTTGCTTGCTTTCTCTGCTGGCACAATTGAGCCACAGGTCCAACCCTGACTTTCACTAGTTATTTTGAAGACAGAATCTCATGGACTTTTCTACCCTGACTGGTTTCCAACAGAAATAATCTGGATCTCAGGCTCCTGAGAAGCTGGGATTACATGTGTGAGCCACTAGCATTCAAAGAGGTTTCCTTTCTTTCTCTTCCTCCTTCTTTTCCTCCATCCCTTCCTCTCTCTCTCTTTCTAGGTCTCCTTCCTTCCTTCCTTCCTTCCTTCCTTCCTTTCTTCCTTCCTTCCTTCCTTCCTTCCTTCCTTCCTTCCTTCCTTCTTTCCTCCCTCCCCCTCTCTCTCTTTCTTTCATTCCTTTTGTTATTGTGAAGGTGATATACAGAAGGGTTACATTTATATACATACCTCAGGTACAGGTTGTGAGTATATCTGTTTTTGAACAAAGTTACCTCTTCTCACCTTTTTGTCCTTCCAGCCTCCCTTCTACAAGTTGCAAAATTCATTTTCAACATAGTGTTTAGTGAGTATCACTGCTTCATTTGTTCCCCCCTTTGTCCCAACATTTCTGATTCTATTTCCATGTTTTATTTTCCCTCAGTGGATGCAATTCTAGGAATCCATCTGGTAGTACCAAAACAGAAATAGAGGAGCTGAACCCAATATTTCTCAAAAAATTTTGCTTTGAGTAATATAAATCTTGATCTTCTGAAATAGAAATACAATTTGGTTACTATTTCCCAGAAGAATGTGGTAATTAATAGAGAGAAGACTGTAGTAAGTAGTAGTCCTTTGTTCTTTCGGTACCCTAATTGTGTGTGTGTGTGTGTGTGTGTGTGTGTGTATGTGAATGTGTATGTGTATATGTGCATGCATGGAGAGAGAGACAGAGATAGAAACAGAGTCAGAGAATTAATGTACAGTAAGAATATTTATCAAACTGAACAAGAAAACATGAGATGTTATATAGGTTATTTTTCCAAAGTACAAATTTATTCATCTCTGTTAACTTGAATAAAAAGTGTTAAACTATTAAGATCAAACCATATATTAATTTTATATTCTGCAAGCTAAAATAAACTTTAGATGATTATTTCATTCAGACTATACCTGAGATCCATATTTGTCATTTTTAACAGTGTAATAATGGCAAGAATGGGGTGGGTGGTAAAAGCAACATCTTCTGCTAGACTATAACCTCCACGAAGTATTGTCATTTTTATTATGGCAGTATTTCAAGTGTCTGACATATAGAGAGAGCTTGATAAATATTTATAAAGTAGAAAAAATGATCACCATTACATGTAAATGTGTCTCTCAAGCTTATGAGTGTAAGATCTTCCAACTCAACAATGAAAGATTGACTCTATCTGGAAACTCAAATCTGCATGTTTTTATTTTATTAACTAGGAGAATATAGGCCTTTTCTGATGGGTAATTCTCTAAGTAGTTAACTCTAGACTGTTCTCTGGAACCATGCTTCTGAGTTAGCCTGCAACCAGCATGTGCAGCTTTCTGCACCTGGAAACAATTAGGTGCCAGGCTGTTGGAGAGTTGCAGGTGTCCTGGCAAGAAGAGAGCTTCCATTCCCTGCAACCAGCTGAAGTTTCTGATTAATTGACTCAATTGTTTTTTTTTAACCACAAACAATGTCCACTGCATTGCTAAGAGAAATGAGATGACAAAGAGCCTTAGTTACAAGGGTAAGAGTAATGCCATTACATGTTTTTGTGGAAAATAAATTTAATTCATCTTAGCAGCATGTGTGAGTAAATGTTAGTATTAATAATTCTTGAGGTTTTTGTTGACTTCCAGTATACTCCCATGAAAACAAGTGATATTACAGTGGAGTGGTAAAAGTTCCATGTTTTTTAAGAAAAAATTATTATCTTGGAATCTGCTCTTCAACAATCTATGCTTTTTGTATGTTTTCTTCTATTGTATTCTGTGGTGAGAATTGGAGAAGAGGCTGCTAGTGACAGGAGATGCATGCAACTAAATGGAATGAGTTCATCACTGCTACTAAAAGAACCTTTTTTCTTTCTGGAATATATTCTGAGTACATCAATTTTAGTGTTAAATATACTGATATTCCAAATAGATCTCTAGGGTTGTCTTCAGCACAATGTCTGCGTCTTCATAACATCTGATGGCTGATTAATCATAGCTGCAACATTTAATTCTTTGTTTTAATTTTTTTAATAGAGCTAAATCTGATATATTTTCAGAGCTGCTGAAAATTGTAGGAAGCTTCTGTATATCATAAAACTTCCTTTCAAAAATATTTAAGGGAATACTTCCTTCTTCTTTCTCCAAATATTAACTATTTTTGAAATAATAATGTTCAATCTTATTTTGAATAATTTAAGGTGTTATTTTGTGTTACTGTCTAGCAGCTAGATAAGGTTATACAGAAAATAGGTATAAAGTACAAACACACCATCATTCAAAGACTGTTTTTTCTTAATCATAATTTCTGGACAACTAGGTTAAAAGAAGAATTCTAACATCATCTAATTTCTTGTGACTTCATGCTGAAATCTGAAAATACAGTACACAGACAATAATTGTTGTCCCAAGTAGGAAGGCAATTACATTAATAAAATGTTTAAATACTAATCATATAAAGACATAGGCCTTAATGTTGAAGTGTGCTATATCTTATTTTCTTTATTTTGATTTCATTTGCCTTCATTATTGTTAAAGGTTCCATCCCCATATAATAGTAATTGATTCCTATTGCTTCCTTACCATAATATCTATTACCCATCTGTCCCATAAGACCTTCTAAATTACTATATATGTGTTATATGTTCTTTTCATTACTTTTTAGAATTATCTCTCTTTATTACTTGCATCAAAACTTTAGGATCTAGAAGAGTTACTTCTAGATTCTAGGTGAAAAATATAATTTCCATGTATAAGTAAATGTCTGAATAAAACTATTCTAAAAGTACTAGCTCAAATCTTAAAGCTGTTTGCTAGTTGTTTGACTGACTTTATTTAACATGTTAGAAAGCTGTTTGTTATTCAACAATGATTTTTAATATACTAGAATCACAAAATAATAAAAATAATAGCTATAATGTTTATGATCGTTTTTGTATTTAGTCTCTATTGGTAACTTACTAGGTGTCTGGATTTTTAAAGTATTTGTATTATATTATAATTATATAATAATCATAATAATGTGCTTAATTTTATATCTACTTAACGGTGAGTCTACTGAGTGTAAAATTATCCAAGTAAAATAACTTTTGAAAGAGTGTGTCATCACTACGATCGGGAGGTATACAACTTCAAACTTAATCTATACTGGCTGTGTACTTTGACTGAACAACTAGCCAGAAATATGAAACTGAATATATTATAAACCTAAAAGCAAGATAGCTGATCATTGTGGTACTACACACCTATGTAGCACACAGGAGATAGGTGGGATCATATTTAGAAACAAGCCTAAGCTACACAGAAAGAAGCAGTCAGAGAAACAAAAAGAAACAGTATAAAAGTGTAAAATAAAACAAGAAATGTAGTTTTTTTGTTTTGTTGGTCATGAGCTTCAACTCTGGGCCTGGGTATCATCCCTCAGCTCTTCAGCTCAAGGCAAGTACTCTACCAGTGAGCCACAGCACAATTTCTGGTTTTCTGCTGGTTTACTCGAGATAAGAGTCTCACAGACTTTTCTGCCCAGGCTGGCTTTGAACCGTCATCCTCAGATCTCAGCCTTCTGAGCAGCTAGCATTATAGGCATGAACCACCGACGCCTGGCTTGTAGTTGTTTTTATACTTGATGATGTTTCAGAGTGAGTACAGCTATGAATACAGTTTAATAAATGAATGTTATAATCTTGGCATTTTGATCAATGATTTTAGCATTCTGCTCACATCTTACAGAGACCTTGCCCACAGTGCTTCTCATCCCATATAACTGAAGTTGTGAATTCTAAGCTAAAGTTTTGGAAATATCAACAAAGGGGAAGGAATGAATAGAGAGATTGAATCACTTATATACAAAACCTAAAGAATAAAAAACACCATCTAGCAATTAAATAAATTGTGATGACTTGGCTAGAGCATTGGAGCCTAACAGTAACTCTTGATGCAGAAGACAAACAAGCATGTTGCTAAAGTTGTTTTTCTCTGCTGAACTTCATAGGCCTTTTTTCATAATTTGCAAATACTCACTTGCAAGACATTTTTGTTTACAATGTCCACAATAGTTAACATTTTATTTAAAATGTATTATTTATTGCATGAAACATTTGCTATTTTTAAATTCATTTCTTCCCACTTCGGTCTTACTAGCATGCAAAATATTTGAATTTTGACTGTTTTTAAAGGCACTAAAAAACCTAGAAGGAAAAATTCCAATACTAACAACGTATTTCCCACCTTCCTCCTCCCCAAATAAACCTTTAAAAGAGTTTTTGTTTATTTACTAATATACAAAGATAGTGAATAGGTAAAATTAGTTACATTGTTAATTACTTAGAGTCCAAGGCCTCTGGCAAACAGCTTAGCAGGGAAAAGTATTGCTAACCTAAAAAAAAACTACATGACCTTAGGTTGAGAACACAAGGGATGGACCTGATTAAGGACTGCAGTTTCAGAGTCCCAGTGTTATCACAAGTTTCTCTCTGATTGATTGATTGATTTTCTTGTGCCTTATTTGCATATACTGCTGGTAATCAGAGCATAGCCCCTCTATATTAACCCCCCTGGAATCAGCAACTTTGCTGGCAACCCTCTCTCAGGCCTCTCTCACTTGGTATGAACTCTTCTTCTCCCCTAAATAAATTCCATATCTCACCTTCACACTTCATCATCTGTGGATCTCATTCTTTCAGTTCTTAAGTCAGATCCCAAGATAGAGTTGGTGCCATCCTGCTGTGGAGCTGTTTTCCTATCAGAAATTGCCTGCTGTGGAGCTAAGAGTTTCAAAACATATGAGCTCCGCTTGCTTGAACCATAACAACAAAAGGTGGAATCAATAGAACAGAGTGTACATGTGTGCTATATTCATCTACCAATTATACTGTATAAAACTTGTGTTGTAATTGATGAACTGGTATCTATATTTTATTACTAAATAGAATCCATACTATTTACATCTCCTCATTGTTTGTAAGTTGTTTTTTTCAGATCTATGATTCCATCCAAGATAACATGGTACATGTATCAGTTACCAGATAAAACTCCTTAAGCATCAGGTGGCTATGAAGTTTCATTCTTGTTTTTTCTTATAACAAAATTGACAGCTCTGAGAAACAAAGTCTAAGTAGTTTAGAGAATAGTCCAGAATTGAGATTTCTCTGGCATTTTTCTCATGATGAGACTGGGGTCATAATGTTCTGAATGGTAAATTATAGAAGTAAAATGCCACTTCCTCAAAACCTACCATGAACATATGACACTCACCATGTCCTATCTTTCCATGTTGACCTAGATCACTTAAAAGAAGTTGTGTTTGACTTCTCACTCTAAAGTTGTTTTTACTTTTTCCTCCCTTCCTTTACATCTGTGCTATTGGGAAGGAGTTTCTATGTGTTACTCACACTTAAGGAAAGAGAACTAAATACTCCACTTCTGTGAGGACAGAATATCTACATAACCTGTTGGGATTATCCTACATGGGAGATCTCTTTGTTCTAGTTATTTACCTAAAAATTCATTTATCTATGTTAATATAATATGGACCCTTGGTTTCTGGACGTTTTTTGTAATTAAAGGTAACATAATAGACTGTGTTCTGGGAATTGTATTTTTAATGTTATTATGTACAAGTGAATTAAAAAGCCACCTTTTTGAGCTCATGAATGAACTAGGAGCAAGATGCAGGTTAAGTGTACCAAACTCCTACATTTAGTATGGGTACTTTATCCTGAGTCATTCTTTCAGTCACTGTACAGACATCTTGGAATCACTATGTGTGGGTTGGAACCTGTGTCTTGGAATGTAGGACCAGACCACCTGGCATGTGCTAAGAGCTCTTATTATACAAGGCTTTTCCTGAACTATCGTGGACAGTCAGACAACCTTGTGCTATATGTGACACATCTGAACACAACTGTAATTTGAGACTGTTTTAGTTATGTGAATATAACTAACCCCTTGTCCCCAATTCTCCCTCTTTAACCTAACACAATTCTTCACACTCCTGAAAAGTGTTGAAGATATACTGAAGTGCTATCTTCATATGGATGTTTCATAATAAATCCCTATTTTATACCTCTCACCATATTTCTTTATTTGACCCACAGAGAAAGGAGCAAGTGTCTGGACCTGACAAGTAAAATTACCAGTGTTTGGGCCTCTAAAATGCTTCAATTGTACATTTTTCTTTCAATAAGGCATTTAGAGCCTTAGGATAGAGGCTGGCAATTTTTTTAATGTAAAGGGTCAAATATTACATATTTCTGGATTAGGAGGACACCTGGAAGCTATCATAACTATGAGATTATACCCACAGAAAATAAAATGACTGGATATGTACAATAAAACTTTATTTATAAATGTGGGGTTCATTTCAATGAGCATCATTTTATATGGTCATATGTACATAGATAATGAGCTATTGTTATCCTTGGCTAGGTCTACCCTAGACATATACTAGTTATTACAGATGAGGGAATCCACAAAGCGTATGTTTCTTTGGGTCTGGCTTACTTTACTTAATATGATTTTTCATTTTCCTTATGAATGATGCTTCTGATAGAAGCGTAGAATTCCATTGTGTATATATACAACATTTTCTTGATTGATTCATCTAGGTGCATCTGGGATGGTTCCATATCTTGGCTATGGTAAATAATGCTGCAATGAACATAGTTGTGCTGGTAGCTTTAGTATGGCCTAGCTGGATCCTTTTATGGTTGTTGACCTTGTTGTCATCAATTTACTTTATCAAATTCTTTCTTTTTATTTTATTTCATTTTTCTTTGTCCTTTGGATTATCCCTGGTATTCACTGTCTTTGGTTCTGGTACCTTGCATCTTGTATATACATTTTTCTGATTTGAGGAAGGGAAAGGGTATAACAAAATGCTAAAACAAGGACAAAGGATAATCCAATGCAGCAATGATACTCACAATGATACTATGTTTAAAATGAACTTTACAACTTGGGGCAGATGAGGGGAAGTGTGGGGGAGGGAAGAGATAGTGGGAGCAAAAATGAAGGTCTGGGTAACAATGTTTGACAAGGAATGTACTCATTACATTACTCATGCAACTTTAACCCCTCTGTATAGCACCTTTACAATAAAATTAAATTTAAAAAGAAAAAAGAAAAAAAAGTAGGTGGGGTAGATTTATATTACTGACCATAGATTAATTGGACCTAGTGTGACACTGTTCAAAAAGAAACATACTTATTACTTGATTTATTTAACTGTCAGCCTCCTGTATATCACATTTAAAGTAACAATAAAATACTCATCAAAAAAGAAAAGGGACAAATGAATTCTTGTTTTAATAATTTAAAATTTTGTGGATTTTTTTTCTTTTAAATTTTGAAAACAGTAAAAGTTTATTAGGAAAGGAATACACATTCAGTAGACTAAAGAGAATCATCTCTAGGGTAAGAGTGATGACTGTTTTTACTCTGGCACAAGTTTTGTTTTTGTTTTGTTTTGTTTTTTGTGCTGATACTGGGGCTTGAACTCATGAGCTTTTGTGCTCAAGGTTAACACTCTACCACCTTGAACCATAGTCAATTCTGGCTTTTTGGTAGTTAATAGGAGGTAAGAGTCTTGTGGACATTCTTAACCAGGCTGGCTTTGAACCATGATCCTCAGATCTCAGCTTCCTGAGTAGTTAAGATTACAGTTGTGAGCCACCAACATCTGGCTATGTCACAAGTTTTTAATTTAAGCATAAGAGATTTGGAGTATTATCTCTCTCCCCAGGAATGTCCTAAGGTCCAAGAGGTGTACTGAACTGCATATGTCTTTTATGGCTTAGCTTACTGGTCTCAGAAAAAATTAAACATTTATTATTTTCATGAATTTTTCCTGTCCTACCTGAGGCTAGAATTAGCCTTTCATTAATCTTTAGGTGAATGGAGTCTAAGGGGCAGAGGGCAGAAATCTGCCATGTGACATTCCATGTCTTTAGTGGGCTATATAGGTTGGTGACCGTTAAGTTTTAAAGTTCAATTACAACATTCTTTTTCAGAGACATTGTGATTTCATTTTCCATTTGGAATTCTCTTTGCCTTTCTCCATTGTTCAGGCTAATGACTACCTATCATCCCTCCTTAGGAACTCAAACATTGAAAAGTTTTAGGAAATCAAACTGCTTTTGATGGCTCTGGAATAGGCTTAGATCAGGAGTCTCTCCCTGCTCTTTCTGTAGATGGAGCATCAGATGTTCTAGTCTTCAGTGGCCGTTTCCAATAGTAGTTATGTTTTAAAAGGAGGATATGGTATGAAAACATACTGAACAAAAGGCTAGGATCAGTGAGATATAGCAATGGATGTAGCAGCAGTTTATGGTCACTCACAGATTAGTATAATTAGGAACAACAATAAAACAATATTATTTTAGCCCTGTGAATCCAGAAGACCAGTAGGACAAGAGGACAAATGACTGCCATGCTTATAGCAGAGTCAGACAGGACATTGATCTGGGCACAGTTCAACTGTTTTCTGAGATATAAATCCAACATTTAGTTAATCTTGTCACTTGCATGGTTTATTGTTATGGTGAGAATACTGAAGGCCATAGTTCTTTTGAAATATTATCTTTCTCATCAATTGTTAGACATGAGCTAGGATTACACCCATGAACTACTTGGGCCAGACTAAAAAGACAACTTTAAATGACCCTATTGCTGGAAGTGTTACCTATTATAGGTGATAGATACGTTATTAGATTGACTTAATTATTAAATGCTATATTTAAAATCAAGACATAAATTTTACCCCATAAAATAATGTGTCTGTAGTTTCACAACACCCTATAGTAAAAGCAAAAGTTTGTTTTTTTAACTTTTTTAATGTTATTGTAGAGTTGATATACAGAAGGGTTACATTTACATGACTCAGGTCATGAGTAAAATTCTTTTTGAAACATTTCTCCCATTCCCTAGGTCTCTACCAGTTTGAGATAGGAGGGAAAGCAAAAGTTTTGATGATAAAGAAGTAAACTACAATGACCATAGAAGATGATGCTAAGTGAAATGAAGCCCAAGATATGGACCTCCAAGAGGTCTTTTTTGTTGCTGTTGTTTTAAATGTACTATGTGATTATTTTTTCATTTCCTTTGTATGTTCTTACCCCAATGGTATATCCTCTGTTGTCACTGTACTTGATTTTGGTACCCTGTATCTTGTATATACATTTGTTCTAACCTGGGGGGGGAGGGGAATAACAAAACACTGTACCAAGGATATAGGATGACCCATTGCAATTATGATACCCACAAGACAGTATATTGGAAATGAACTTTATGACTTCAGAATCTGGTGGGAAAGGGAGGAATGTGGGAGGTAGGGGAGGTAAGGGATAGTGGGAGAACAATAAGGGAAAGGATAACAATACTTGAAAAGAAATGTACTCATTGCCTTACTTATGTAACTGTAACCCCTCTGTACAGCATCTTTATAACAAAATTAAATTAAAAAGGGAAAAGAATATTAACCTCGAGTTCACAAATTTAGAAAGAAAAGAACAGGCAAGTTTTTCATGCACAGAATTCTATTTAAGAGAACTGAAACTCATAGCACCACATGAACATTCCTGTTAGTTCTTTCTGAACCAATAATATAATGATCCAGAGTTCAGGAAATGAAGAAGGGTAACTGGAAGAAGGATAATTCTGGAAAATAAGTAACTCAATGAAGTCCTGGTGTGATAAATAAATTTTAAATGTCATTTTTCAAAGTTGTATACTATATTGTGACACCTTATTTGAAATAAAAGAGGATTGAGAATGTAAACCACGATTCTTGCTAAGGAACTACTTTCTTATCTTTTCAAACCCAAACTGTATCAAACAGTTAACATAAATATTGTATTAATGATATAACATCTATGAATTGATTAGCTACAATAGCTTCTGTCTATTCAAATGCACTAGTTCTGAAGGGACATCACTGCACCTAATTTGATTTCCCCCTGAGCAGTACATGATGTGTTATTTGATGCCCTTCAAAGGACACGATTAGCCAAGCTATAAAGTGTCTGATTTTATTAGCTTTGCTGGGTTTTATCAGTTTGTAAATGTGTTATTTTCTCCATTTATTGTGCCTATGGGATCCAGAGATAGAGTAAGCATCAAGTTAATATGTTTTGGGGAGGCAGTGAAGGCCATACTTTCACACTTACACTACTCTATGATGACATTGAAGGTGGAGTCATGGAAACTGTAATGTCAGGGCCATTTATCAAGGCAATTCTTCAATGCTGTAAACCTCAGCTCTAACATTGAATTCAACAGTAGGCTTTTGTTTTAAATACAGCCAAGTGTTCCTGGGCTGCACTGTTAACAATCCTCTTTAGCTGAATAACAAGTAGTCAATATTAATAATAATAAAAATAGGTCAGGCAGGTGGCTGGAGAAGAAATATGAACACACACACACATACACATACACACAGGTATTGGCTAAAAATACTGTGTTCGATGAGTTTTGATGAGAGAAAAACTGGGGTTCGATTATATTAAAATGAAAAAGGAAATGCCTGATAAATATATAAAAAGGCCATGAAGCCTTTGCTTTTAATTGGGATACAGAACACAGTACACTCATTTAACAAGATAGCTTGGCAGGAAACAATTTCAATGCCATGCATTCAAAGGGTGCCAAGCCAAGTGACATAATCAGCTTTAGAGATGCTCAGAGGAGTTAACAGGTGTTTGAGGCTTTGAGGTCCTGCAATTCTTTTCAACTTGCCTTCCACTTCATTTTCTCAGTGCTTATTCAAACCATTTGCCAATGCATCAAAGCTGAATACTGTACTCATTATTCAAGCAATTAATTCATTATAGATAATGCCTACTTGATGATTTTTTACAATTGTATAATTAATGTTTTCTTTTCATTTGGAATTCAAAAGAAAATCTGAGGTCTTCCCTCTACCCACACACAACTATTCTATTCATTTGATCATATCTACCCAGTTACTTACACTGATGTGAAATGATACACATCAATAGAAAAAGTAATCATTAAGCATCATTTTGTTAATTTAAGGACTGAACCATACTTCAGTATGTAGCTCTGCAATCTACACAAAAACTTTTTACGATGTTGTATGTGAATATTTTATTTTCATTCATGCTTTATAGTTATAATAAAGGTGATATACAGAGGGATTGTAGTTACATAAGTCATACATAACAAGTACATTCCTTTTTGAGCAATATCACCTCTTTTCTCACTCTCTCCCAGTTTTTCCCTCCTGTTCCCCCACACAAGTTGTATAGTTCATTTTCAAAACAGTGTGTAGTGAGTACTACTGTAGTATTTTCATTTTTTGTATGTGTTTTTATAGTAAAATTACTGTACAGAGGAGTACAGTTACATGAGTAAGGTAATATTACAAAATGATGCTTAATGATTGCTTTTTCTATTGATGTGCATCATTTCACATCAGTGTAAGTAACTGGGTAGATATGATCAAATGAATAGAATAGTTGTGTGTGGGTAGAGGGAAGACCTCAGATTTTCTTTTGTCTTGTACATCTCATTATTACAATGGGTCAACCTATATCCTTATTTCAGCATTTTGTTATTTCCTTTCCCTTCCCCAAATTGGAAAAATATATATACAAGATTCAGGGCACCAGAATCAAATACAGTGAAAAGAAAGGTTATACTATGGGAGAAGAACATACAAAAGAAAAAAAATCACATGGTACATTATAAGTACATTAAAAACAACAGCAAGAAAGATAAAACCACTTGTGTCTCTATCTTGGGTTTCATTTAATTTAACATCATCTTATATGGTCATATGTACATAGCTTTTGACCTTTTCTGCTGATCCTAGACATATACTAGTAATTGCAAATGAGGGGAACCATGGGACCCATGTTTCTCTGAGCCTGGCTTCCTTCACTACATATAATTTATTCCAAGTCGTTCCATTTCCTAACATACGAAGCAGTGTCATTCTATCTGATTAAGGCATTGAATTTCATTATATATATATATATATATATATATATATATATGTATGTATGTATATATCACATTTTCTTGAGCCATTCATCTACAGAAGGTTGGTTCTAGTGGGTTGGTTCCATATCTTAGCTAGGGTAAATAATGCTACAATAAACGTAGTTGTGCTGGTAGCTTTAGTATAACCTTGTTTGTAAGCATTTAGGTAAATGCCCAAAAGTGAGATTGCTGGCAAATAGGGGAGTTTTCTGTGGAGTCTTTTGAGGACCTTCATACTGCTTTCCAAAGTGGTCGAACAAGTTTACACTCCCACCAAGAATGCAGTAAGATTCCCCTTTGGCTCCATTCTACCCAGCATCTGTTGTTATTATATTTCTTGATTACATCCATTCTAACTGGGGTGAGGTGGAATCTCAATGTTGTTTTGATTGCATTTCTTTTATGACTAAAGAGATTGAGCATTTCTTCATGTGTCTATTGGCCATTCTTACTTCCTTTTCAGAGAAGCTTGTCTATGTCTTTAGTCCACTTATAAATTGGGCAGTTGTTTCTTTGAGGATTTCTTGTTGGGGATCTAATTTTTTTAGTTCTAAGTATATGTTAGATATTAGATGTTGTCCATTCTATGGCTAATTAAGATCTTCTCCCAGTCCCTTGGCTTTCTATGGATCTTGCTAGCTATGCACTTTGTCAGGCAGAAGCTCTGCAGTTTCGTGAAATCCATTTGTCCAAACATTCTTTCATTTGTTGTGTTTCTGGGTCTTTATTACAAAATTTTGGCCTGTGCCAAGGAGCCCATAGTTTCTCCTATTCCTTCCTGTAACGTTTTCAGGGTGTCTACTTTGACTTCAAGGTCTTTTATCCATTTGGAGTTCATTCTGATGCAGGGTGATATATAAGGATTTAGCTTTAGTTTTCTACAGGTATTTAACCAATTTTGCTAGCACCATTTACTGAAGAAGCTGTCTTTCTTCCATTCTGTTTTTAAGCTCCCTTATTGAAGATTAGGTGGCTATAGGTCTGTGGGTTCATTTTTGGGTCTTCAGTTCTATTCCATTTGTCCTCAGGTATGTTCTTGTGCCAGGACCAAACTATTTTGATTACTATGGCTTTGTAGTAGTTTGAAATTTGGTATTGATATTCTTCTAGCACTGTTGTTTCTGCTAAGGATTGTTTTTACTATTTGTGGTCTTTTACTGTTTCATACAATTTTTGCTTTACTTCTATTTCAGTGAAGAATGGGGTTAGAATATTTACAGGTATCACATTGAATTTGTAGGTAGCCTTTGGCAATATTGCCATTTCCACGATGTTAATTTTCCCAATCCAGGAGCATGGGAGGTTTTTCCATTTTCTTACATCTGCTTTAATTTCCTTTTTCATGTTTTTAAAGTTTTCATCATAGAGGTCCTTCATTAACTAACACCTAGGTATTTTATTTTTTTGTGGGCTATTACAAAAGGAGCTGCCTTCATGATTTTAGCTGTGCTCTTCTCATTGTTGGCATAGAGAAAAGCCATTTATTTTTGAGGGTTAATTTGGTACCCTGCTACTTTGTCAAAGTTTTGAATCAGCTCAAGTAACTTGGGAGTGGAGTCCATGAGGTTCTTTAAATACAAGATCATGTCATCTGCAAAGAGGGAGAGTTTTACTTCATCTTTCCCTGTTTGGATCCCCTTTATGTTTGCATCTTGTCTTATTGCTGTAGCTAGACATTCTAATAATAAGTTGAAGAGAAGTGGAGAGTAGACATCCTTTTCTTCTTCCTGAGTTTAGAGGAAATGGTTTTAGTTTTTTGCCATTATGTGTAATGTTGGCTGTAGGTTTGTCATCCACAGCCTTTATTATATTGAAGAATGTTCTATGGATTCCTAATTTTTCCAGAGATTTCATCATAAAGGGGTGTTGGATAATGTCAAATGCTTTTTCTGCATCTATTGACCATGTGGTTCTTATCCTTGTTCTTGTTGATGTGACAAATTATATTAATAGATTTGTGTATATAGTCCCAGCTTTCCATCCCTGAAATGAATCCTCTTTGATCATGGTGTATGAGTTTTTTTTGATGAGTTGTTGAAGTCAATTGGCCAAAATTTTGTTGAGAAGTTTTTGCATCAATGTTCAACAAAAAAATGGGTCTATAGTTCTCTTTCTTTGATGAGTCCCTGCCTGGTGTTTGGATGAGGGTTATGATGGCTTCATAGAAGACTTCGGTAGTGAACTTTCACTTTCAATTTTGTTGAAGTGTTGGAGGAACATTGTGTGAGTTCTGCTTTGAAGGCCTTGTAGAATTCATCTGTAAATACATTTGGCCCTGGGCTTTTCTTTGGTAAGAGGTCTCTTATTGTTGTTTTTATTTTGATGCTCAGTATGGGTCTGTTCATTTGGTTTAACTCATCTTAGTTTAGTTTGGGCATGTCTATATATACTAGGAATGCATCCATTTTCTACCAGATTCTCAAAGTTATTATCATAAATTTTGAGAAGTATTCCCTTATAATGTTCTGAATCTTGGTTGTTTCTGTGGTGATGTTTCCATTCTCATCTCTGAGTTTGTTTATTTGGGTGTGTTCTCCTTTTTTTTTCTAATAAGATTTGCTGCTAAGGGACTGTCAAATTTGTTAATGTTTTTGCAGGAACTCTTTTTTATTGTTTCTATAGTTTTTTGGACTCTAATTCATTTAATTCTGATTTAATTTTAATTATTTTTTTTCTATGTACTAGATTGGGTTTAGTTTATTGCTCTTTTTAAAGGAGCTTTAGGTGCCTCATTAAATTGTTGGTTTCAGATCTTTCCAATTTGCTGATATAGGAAGTCAAAGCTAAAAACTTGCCTCTGAATACTGACTTTGCTGTGTCCCAGAAAAGCTGATAGTTTGTGTGTTAGTTTTTGTTAAATATCATGAACATTTGAATTTCCTTTCTAATCTCTTCCATGACCCACTTGTTGTCCAACTGTTTGTATTTCAGCCTCCATGTGTTACAGGATTTTCTTGGATAACTTTTGGTGTTGAGTTCTAATTTTATTCCTTTGTTGTCTGAGAGAATGCAGGGCATAATTTCAATGTTTCATATTTGGGCAAGTTTACTTTGTGACCTAACTTGTGGTCTCTTTTTGAAAATGTTCTGTGTTCTGCTGAGAAGAATGTGTATTCTTGTGGTACTGGGTGAAATATTCGGTAGATATCTATTAAGTCTAGTTGATCTATTCAGTTGTTTAGGTCTGAGCTTTCTCTGTTGAGTTTTTATTGGGTTGATCTATCCAGTGAAGATAATGATGTGTTAAGGTCCCCAATAATTAATGTCTTTGGTTTACGTGTGATTATAGGGAAAATAGTCTTTCTTGGGTAAATTTGGGTGCTCCATTTTTTGGTGAATAAATATTTATATTTGTAATGTCCTCCTGAAGGAGAGATCCTTAATTAGTATATAATGAATTTTATCTCTTCTAGCTAATTTTAATTTGAAATCTATTTTATCTGATATTAGAATTGTTTATGGGGGCTGTTTGCTTGGTGGATTTTGTTCCAGCCTTTTACTTGCAGAATATGTTTGTTTTTATGGGCAAGATGTGACTCTTGAAGACAGCAGATAGAAGGATCTTGGTTTTTGATCCAACTAGACAATCTATGTTGCTTAATTGGAGAGTTAAGTCTGTTAATATTTAGAGTTAAGACTGAAAGGTTTTTGGTAGCTCCTCAATGTTATCCACATTCTTGTGGTCTGTGCCAACTGGGTTCTTCTTATGATTCTTGGAATCTCTGCCTGGGGGCTGTTTCTTGGCCTTTATTGTGGTCTTGTTGGTTTTCTATGTGTAGGACATCTTTAAGTATCTTTTGTAGGGCTGGTTTGGTGGAAATATATTGTTTCAATTTTTCTTTGCTGTGGAAAGTTTTTCTTTCTGTTGTGAAGGAGATTTTAGCTGGTGCAGTGTTTTTGTTTGATAGTTTATCTTTAGGGCATGGCCTACATCATTCCATGCTCTTCTTGCTTTCATTGTCTCTGCTGAGAAATCTGAAGTTATTCTGATTGGTTTCCCTTTATGATTAATCTTTTCTCCCTGACAGCTAAGGATATTTTTTCCTTGCTCTCATTTGATCCTGTGTAGATTACAGTGTGATGGTGAGATGTCGTGTTCTGCTCTGGTCTATTTGGAGTTCTAAAGGCTTCTTGAATATTAATGAACCTATGTTTTTGCAATTTTGGGATGTTCTCTGCTACTATCCTGTTAAATAAATTTCCTAGACCTTTAACTTCTGTTTCTAGGCTCTCTTCTATACCCATTGGCCTTAAATTAGGCCTTCTGATGTTGTCTTCTAAATGTTGGGTAGATCTATCACATTTCTTGGATTTGTCTTGAATAATTGTACCTTCTTTCTCTATAATGTCTAGGCTGTCTTCAATCCCAAAGATTTTATCTTCTGCATGGTCTAACCTACTTTCAAGACTTCTTACTTTGTTTTATTTCTTTTCCTTCTAATTTGATGTCTTCAATTTTTTTGTTGGAGCTTTGTTTTAGATCTTGTATGGACTTCTTTACCTCCTTAATTTGGTTTTCAGTTTCATTCTCCAATCCCTTAGTTGATTGGTTATAGTTTCATTGGACTCCCTTTCCTTCTGTTGGGCTTAGTTCAGCATTCCCTTTGTGGCCTTCATGGATTCTTCCAGCTTTCTGTTTGTGGAATCCATTAATACTTCTATTAACCTTTGTTTATTCTCATCCCACTCATGCAATTCCTATATTAATTTTTATTAGCTTCCTCATTCTCACTAAATTCCTGTATCAATCTTTGGTTAGCCTCATCACACTCACTCATTTGCCTATCATGCTCACACAGAGACCTTTGTAGGCTTTCAATCTTTTCATTCAGCATGTTTAACCAGTAGTGTTTGTAGAGCATTTTGGGAACTCTCCTCTGGATTATTTATTAACTGCTCTGTTGCCTTATTATCATGAGTGGGTGTTGAGATAACTGGACTTGCCATTTTTCTTGTGTTTCTCTGGCTTGTTCTGCCCATTTGGGTATGAAATCAAAACAAATTCTATGCTAGAACACTATTTTAAGACAAGCATCAACCAGAGTCCTGTAGTTGCACAGATTGTTTAAAACAGTCAAAGTAAGTAGAGATACAATCTAATTCAACATATACAATCTAGTTCAACAACAAACTACTATGGATCAGTGGTCTAAGAAAGTCAAAGAAGGAGTCAGAAGACCAGAAGTTAATCGGTTTAGGGATAATTGTGGGGAGAAAATAAGATTAGAAGAATATGGATAGGGAAAAGGAGAGAGGAACCAATACCTAAATTTGGAGAAGAAAAAATGTTGAAGGAAATGAACAGAGAGAGAAAGAAAAAAAGAAAAATAAGATAAGAAATTTTAAAATGAAATACTTAAAAATTATATAAGTATAAAGAACTAATACTACGATTGAAAGAGTAAAGGCTGAGAGTTTGTGAATTGAGTATTCATACAATGAAGGATAGGGTCTAATTATCAAAGACAGGTATATATCTGGGGATGAAGAGAATAGCAATTAAATCATGCAAAAAATAAAAACAAAAGCAAAACATAAAAACAAAAAAACAGAAATACCAAAAGGGCAAAGAGTAAAAAGAATTTAAAAACATACACGTGCAGACACACACACACACACACACACACACACACACACACACACACACACCTAAGATAAAAATGATGAATAAAAAAGAAAACAAGTTAATAAAATAAAAAAATAAAAATTCGGTAGAAAAATGAGTTCTTTGAGTTTTTTGGGGGGAGGAGAGAGAAATTTTTCTTTCCATCTGGTTGTGTATGAATGAATTAGTCATAACACATAGAAACCATTGTATTTTTCACAATTGCATTCAGTGTGAATAGTTAAACACTTAAAAATCAATCACAGGTATCTTGCCCATGTCATTGTAACCCCTCTGTACAGTTTTTTCACAATAAAAAAATCTATCACAGTGTCAAAGAAAGGTTTTAATCTGCATGGAACTAAAATGGTAATGTAACTCTTCCTAATAAATAAATGTGCTTGTTCCTAAAACAGTTAAGTTTTTCCACATCTTTACATATATTTCCTTCATATATTGTTTTACATATATTTGCTTACATATGTTTGCTTCATAGGCTCAGAAAATGTTAACAGAATGGGGTGTGTGTGTGTGTGTGTGTGTGTGTGTGTGTGTGTGTGTGAATGCCAGTCCTGGTGCTTGAACTCAGGGCCTGTCTGCTGTTCCAGAGCATTATTGGTTTTTCTTATGTGAGTCTAGTGTTCAACAAATTAAGCCATAGGTCCACTTCCAGGTTTTTGCTGGTTAGCTGGAGATCAGAGTCTCTCAGATTTGTCTGCCCAGGCTGGCTTCTGACTGCAACACTCAGATCACAGCCCCCTGAGTAAGTAGAATTGCTGTCATGAATCACCAGAGCAAGGATTCCATGATTCTTAAAGGGCAACTAGATGAAAAGTATTTTTTAATGTAGAAATGAGTGTTATAAATTACTTGACTACTAAGTCTTTGAAATTTCTAGTTATTTTTTATTTTAAATATGCTATCAGTTGGGTTATCAGATAATGTGCTCCTCTTTGGTCTGAGCAGACCCTGGACTGTTATTTTATCTTTATCTCTCAAATGGCATTTGTCTCCATAACTGAAAAAAGTCAAATATATTTCTAAAGGTTCATTGTATACAAAATTTATTTTTAATTAAGGTTTTTCTCCTCTACTATTCATTTTTAATGTGTAAGAGCTTTTCTAAGTTTAAAGAATATAAGGACAAAGTACTTGCAGTTATTTACAAGCATACACCTGTTCAAATGCATGGATATAAGGTCATGTGTGTTTTTGACTATACAATTTGATACTTTGTTTCTGTTTTTATACTACTTCCCTAGGTTCCATAATTAGCAACATCTATTTAGATTAAAATTATTCAGTCATATTTTTATGTTACTACACTTAATTTCTCATTTTGACATTTTGCTTTTAGCAAATATTCTGGAATATGGTGTGAAATATCAACCTGATATTACATCTTAGAAAATGAATAATTTCCAGACAATTAAACCTCCTACATTTAATATTTATGTTTTTCTCTTATTTTATAGTTTTTATTACATAATAGTTCAAGTTAAAAATTCTGATAGTATGTCCAATTTAAAACCTGTAGAGCCAGGGATGGTGCAAGCCTGTAATCTCATCTACTTAGGAGATAGGGACAGGACGATCTCCAGTTTGAAGCCCACTCTAGTGGGCTTGGGATATCCTAAGAAACAACATAACAGAAACAAAAAGCAAGGATGAATAGGCATGTAAAAGTCATAGAACACTTGTTTCTCAAGAATGAGGCCCTGGATTCAATTGAAGTTGTCCTAAAAATGCAAACAGAACAAAACATTCTCACGTAATAGGCATATGATAGTATCTATGTTTCATTTTCCTTGGAACTCATGAGCTCTAGCATGACATAAGCATCTCTATTTCTATAAAAAGAAAACAATTCAGAGGTAGAATTGTAAGTATTTAATTTGATTGTGTGCACGTGTGTGTGTAAGTATGTGTGTATGTGCATACCAGTATTTCTGTTTGAATTTAGGGCTTGAGCACTAGCCTTTCACTTTTTCACTCAAGGTTTGTACTTTACTATCACTTCTGTCTTTCTTGAAGTTAATTGGAAATAAGAGTTTGAAGCCCTTTTCTCTCAGGGGTGGCTTCAATCTATGATCTTTATATCTCAGGTTCCCAATTAGCTAAGATTACAGGTGTGAGAGATGGGCTCTGGATTTTTTTCTTAATAGGTAAAGGTATTTTACACTAGTTTAATTTATGGAAACTTTTGTGATTTTTAAAAATCTCATCACATAAATAATGAGATATGTTAATAACATTCTACAATGAACTGAGGCATGTCTACCATTTCTTATTATAGTGGAGTGACAATCAACCAGATTCAAATAGGAAATAAATCTGAAACAGCTTCTATCTGTGGAGAAATATAGTCTTAAACACATATTGTCCTTTGACTCCTATTTCCTTTAACTACTTATCCTGTAGATTGAAATTGTGACTAGGCTCTATCAATCTAATTTAAGTTCCTTTATTAGACTAGAAGTCCTCCTCCCCTATTTTCTCACCTGTTTCCTATAAGAAATGAAAATGAACTAAAGACAGTAGAGTGGTTAGGTTCTGTGAAAAATTCTTCACATTTTTTTAAACTGCATTTCAGTTGGAAATCCAGCTTAGGGATTTAGTCCTGCATCATTTAAGCTTCTTTGGTAGGATAACTCAGTTGGGTGACTGAGATTTACTTGAGAGTCTATTCTATAGAAGATTGTACAGTCTGGACAGTGGGAAACTGAGGAATTCCTTTTACTCTGCAAATTTAGATGTTTGAAACAATCCATTACTATTGAGTTTGTCTTCCTATTAAAGTAGAAGTGCCTCCAGGATAGGTAGCACATGTCATCTCTCACATCTTATTGAAAATAAGTTTATTAGAAATAGAAAGTTGCCTGGGGATGAAAGATGCTGAATATGGAGAATTGGAAAATAAAGGCAAATTTCTGTCAGCTATGATTCTGCTGATGTGCAGACAGCAATTTCTGTATCAGAGATCTTTTGGATTGTGTTCTTCATACATGATCTCTTCCTCCAAATGATAGAGGTCTTAATAGGCAACAATAACAGCAACAACAAAACTACATATACAACCCAATGTAATAAGAATGGCTTCAAATTAGATTGAGGATTATTTCAAAATTATTATGGCTTACAAGGTCTTGATTCTTTGTTCATTTCTACTTTCCCTTATATTTACTCTATAAGCTTACTGAGATAATCACAGGCATTTCTCTTGGTCCCCACATTACCCCCTTACAGTTTCACAACAGCTAGAAGACAGCACATGCTTTAAAAATGTAATAAATTAAGCAGTTTATTTCTCTATTTTTTGGTGGTTTTGTTTTCTAATTTCCATATGTGGTCACTTTGGATAGGGAGTTTGCTGAGATTTATAAAACTATAGTTTACTTTGGTGCCAAAGTTCTCATTGTCATTTCTTTAGTCAACATAGAGTGCCAGAACCAGGGAAATTACACATATTTCATCACTAAAGATTTGTATTATTCCAAAGATCGTGTACTTAGGGCATACAATTCTTATTGTAATTATCCATTATCTTTTGTGTACATGCCCCTAATAATTTTGAAATTCTTTTTTATTTTTTGCCTGTCCTGGGACTTGAACCCAGGTCCTGGGCACTGTCCCTAAGCTTCTTTGTGCTCAAGGCTAGCCTCTACCACTTGAGCTACAGAAACACTCAGCTTTTTCTAAATAGTTAATTAGAGATAAGAGTCTCACAGACTTTCCTGGCAACACTGGCTTCAAACAGAGATCCTCAGATTTCAGCTTCCTCCTGACATAAGGCTAATTTTGTGATTTTTGTTGTTTTGGTTGAGGATGTGTTAGTCGGATTTGTGTTAAGTAACAAAATATGTTACAAAACTAAGTTAAAGTACTAAAACATTATTTTGGTTCAGAGTTTCTTAGGTTTAAGTCCTTGGTCATTTAAGTCCAGTAGAGGCTTCTCAAACCTTGGCATGACAGGGAAACTAAGAGACAGTAACAGACCAAGAGGTATGTATGTTTTTCCCTGTCATACTCCCATGCTTTAATTTCTACTTTCCACCACTGCCCAAAATTCAGTTGTGAATACTGTTGCATTCGGAACCAAGCCTGGGATACAAGAGCCATTAGGAGGACATAATATCCATTTATGTGCTCTACTTAGATTATCCTTTCACTATATGTATTTGAATGCATATGCATGTATATATATATGTGTGTGTGTTATGTGTGTACATAAATATGTGAATATATGTGTTATATATGTATATATAACACATATATTCATTATGAGCTGCATAAAGATATTTCATAGTTTGTTGACACAGTTCAGTGACAAGCATGTCTATGGAACTTAATCTAAAGAAATTATTCATAATCTCAAATCACTTTACACTATGAGTGATATCAACCTTTAACTTTTATTCAAATAATAATTTGATAAAATAATAATTTCTGTAGAAATTGTGTGACTTCTTTCTTGATTCAGTAACACAAACTTATGTATAAAAAACAACCTGCAATTTCTTGCATTAATAAAAATTTTCATAATAGGAAACTGCAGACCCTCAACCAGAAATCTTGTACCTGAGTTAGTATCATGGCCCTAGAAGCCAGTACGTACAAAGTTATCAACATTTTTCTGATGGACTGAGTAATAAACCCATTGTACCAAACAATAATTAAGCTACAAATCATGTACCTTCTTAAACAAATGCTGGTTTCTCCTTCCTTGCATAGTTACCCTGAATTTGAAATAACTGCCTATGCGATTAAAGTCAAACTTTTTTGATAAAATTTTATTTTATATACCTCAGTAGCTAAGCTTTAATTTTTCTATTTTCTGCTTTTGTGATTTTATGTTTAAGCCTAAAACTTTCTTCCATGCTCTGGCATATTTTCATTTCAAAATATTATTTTTATGTTCTCTAACAGAAGCAATCATTTATGCATAAGCAGTCAATCATAAACATTCTTACTGGCTGTTTACAAGGGCTTATTGGAAATGCAACTGGGGAAATTACATTCTTTGAATTAAAATCACAGATTTTCATTATGACTATTGCCATGACAATAGATAGTTATTTCTAATTAAGTATGATATTACTTCTTAAAGACTTGCATGTGTTATTAAATAAATATTTATGCACATCAATGTTTATAGATTTTATATATTCAAAGTAGTATATGAAATTAAATAAACCAAATTAGCATTTACTATGTTAGTGAAGTAGATTTTGACAGAGGGATTACTTAACATGAACAAAACAACAGGCAAGTATTCCTTCAAAGCATTTTATGTCTTTTATATTGCTAAGGGTACTTGTATTAATTTTGAAATATCGAAATATGAACTTAAATCCAGTTACTATATCAAAGAGTTGTGATAAATTGCAAGGAGAAATATAGACAAGTAACATTTTTTATTTCGAATGTAATTTCAATTCAATAATGTTTATATTATTTTGGCAAAATAATTTAACTCATCCATCAGAAAGAATGACATTGTACCATTTGTAAGTAAATGGAAAGATTAAGGGAAAAAATATTAAGTGAAAGAAATGAGACCCAGAAAAAGAAATGTCACATTGGTTTCCCTCACTTGTGGTAGTTAGAATGTGCTTATAAATCTGTAAGTCAACATGTTGGATGGTATGAAAGTAGTTACAAATGGATTCACCGAAAAATAGTAGACTTTATGCACAGCTCAGGTAGTGGTATGTTTTTAGAAGGACAAAGTCAAAGCCAAAAAAAATAAGCACCAGAAAATGAGTACTTACAAGAGAAAGGTTGGTACCAAGGGGAAAGGTGTTAGAGGTATGATGTTGGGGAGAGGGGGAATGTACTCAAGATTTTATAATATATACCACAAATTAGGAAAAGTAAGGGAAGCGGTGGGTCAAGGGGGGCGCGACATTGAAGGAGATGTATTGCATTCATAAACTGCCTTGTTAAATGGCACCTCCTTTGTACAACTACTTAAAGATAATAATAACTTTTTTTTTAGAAAAAGACTGGTATCAAAGAAACAATAATTAGGAAAATGCTCACCTACATCACATCAATCTCTTACAGCTTTGGAATTAGAAAGTTTTGATGCAATACAAATGATGTTTTATGCCTCATCATATAAGATATAAGGTATTCTGTTGATTTACTCGGACTCGCGACCCCCCACCCCCAAGACCACCAAAGACCAAGATCAATGTAAGCAACAAAAGAGCCTTTTATTGCAAGCTCGAGCTTGGTCTTCCGCACATTCAGAAACCGGTGATGCTAAGAGGCCCCGAGCATAGAATCAGGACTATTTTTATAGTATTGAATAAACAACTTTAAGGAACTTTTACATGAGAAATTACATGATTGGTTGACATTTAAAGCAAGCTAAGCTGTGCAAACATGATTGGTTAACACTGTTATTGACAAGAATTATCTGACTACTGGGTCACAGTGTCCTGCATGGCCACCCAGTGCCTGACTGATGCATCTGGAGGAAATTCCTGTGGTTTTTCCAAAGATTGTTTATATCTGTAGTTGCCGAGAATTGTTTTTCTCTTTGTGTCATTCCTGGGTCGGGATCATGGTCAATTCCATGACTCATACCTCACAAGATGGTTACTGGCTTAAAAATGGAATCACTCAAGCATCAGGCTCTTCACTGTAATTACACATTGATAATTTCTAAGTGAAAACATATTTTCTCATATCATATTATCTTTTATATTAAGTATGTAATCTAGAATGAAATTATGATAAAATATCCCAGTTAGTTAATTGAACTTAAATTTTCAAATGCCTCCATATAGAACAGTAATTATTTTATCTACAACTTTTACTTGCCTATAAGTTTACATTTTACAATATTCTTATGTGTTCAGAAAGTTTCTCATTTTTTTTGTCGGTATTAAGACTTGAACTCTGGGAACTGTCCCTCATTTCTTCAGCTAAAGGCTAGCACTCTACCACTTGAGCTATAGGAGCCACTTCTGGTTTTCTGGTGGTTATTGGAGATAAGAGTCTCAGGGTCTTTCCTGCCTGGGCTGGCTTTGAATATCGACCCTCAGAGCTCCGTCTCCTGAGTAGCTAGGATTACAGGCCTGAACCACTGGCACCCAACTTTCTTTGTTTTTATACTTCTTAAATTTTTTATTTTTATTTTAAAATCTTATTGCACTTGGGGAATGAATGAACATGTGTTTTTCATGTTTCAATAAGGTTAAGTTTAAAATATGACCTTTAAATTCATAATATATGTCTATGTCTTATCAACAGGGCTGGTCTTTTAAATAAATATTCTTTTAGTACAAGTATTTATAAAATTTTCTAGGAAAATATTCTTTAACATAAGACAAAATGACCACAACAGGTAAAACATTTGAAATCAATCAACTCTGGCCAACAAATTTAAAAGAGAAACTTTATCCTTGATAAATAACTCCAGGAATGCCCTGGTTAAACAAATTCTGGTTTCTCCTTCCTTACATAGTTACCTTGAATTTGAAGGAAAAAAAACTAAACCTATAATGTCACCTAATGTTATAGAAGCAAAACAGGCTCTCCAAGATTCCAAGACATTGAAGAGCAACACAAAAAGTCATTGGGATTTGCTGTCATGTTTTTAAAATGTGAATTATGGAATTATGCTTAGAATTAATCTCTCTGAGTAGCTAAGTTATGGTCATGGGCTACTAGCTCTGAGCATGTTTTCTATTTCTTCAAGGTTCATTCTTGGTAAGTTTTATGAGTCCAGTAATTTATACTTTTCTTCTAGGTCATCCAGGCTTTTTGTATGTGCTTGTTAACAATAACTTTATTATTTTTAATTTTGTATTTGTGATATGAGTTGCAATATCTCTATTCTCATCTCTGGTTTCCCTTTAGATTTAAATTTTAAAATCCTTTGTACTTTATTAGTCTACTTTATTTCAATATTCCAAAAGCCAATTCTTCATATTGCTATCTTTTCTATTACACATTTCAGTCTATATTTTAGGATATATATTTACTCAGATATATTAATATTACAAATAATCAGCATTGTTATATTTCATTCATGCATAAAGTATACTTGGATCAAGTTACTCTCTATTTTTTTCTGACCCTTACTACCCTTGTTTTTCAAAAGTTTTTAGTAGATTTTTTTATGCCATCTTCATATACAGGAAGAATGTTTTGAAATACAATTGACTTTCAGGTTCTCCTTTCCTTCTCCACCTTCATACTTTTAGTCTCACAATTACATTGAGACTCACCCCAAAAAATACATGCATGCATTTTGAGTCTAGATTCCAAATACTACAGATGACATACAAACTTGTGTTTTTAATTTTTTTGTCTTATGATTATCTTCTATTTTTTTCTATTTTCCTGAAAAAAACCACCATAATTCCAATTATTTGTTATGGCTAAATAAATTACACTTCTTATCTTTATTATTTCCTCTGTTTAATGCTTGGTCTGGTTTTTCTTATTATTGCTTGAGGTTCATTGCTGTTGGTTTTAAAGCATTCTTTTAGATGTAGATGTTGATCTCTATGAACTAGATTTCTTTTGATTTATGATTCAATTCAGAAAGAAAATTTAATAACTATAAATATAGATTCAAACAATATCAGAGCCGTTAAATATATAAGGTAAATATTAACAATTTTCAAGGAATAATCTGAAAGACATCCAAGAATGGTAGGGAATTTCAACACTCCAATTATAGGAATAATAAATCATTCAGGCAGAAAAAAAAT
Organism: Dipodomys ordii; assembly: GCF_000151885.1. Taxonomy (NCBI): domain Eukaryota; kingdom Metazoa; phylum Chordata; class Mammalia; order Rodentia; family Heteromyidae; genus Dipodomys; species Dipodomys ordii. The sequence goes on from NW_012267300.1 coordinate 1,673,395, forward strand.
CAGTCTTAACAAAATTAAGAAGACTGTTTTATTAAGCATGTTTTTAATGATTATAATTGTAGAAGTTAATGTATAAGGAACTTCAGAAACTTTAAAAGCACCTAAAAGTTAATCAACATATTAATGACCACAAATGGGTCAGTGAAGAAGTCAAAAAGAAAATTAAAAATAATTTGTTAGTAAAATTAAAATAATAAATATAACAGGTCTATATGTATGGGGATTTTAATTGATATCAGGCACCATTGACTCACACCTAGCTACTTAGGAAGCTAAGACCTGAAGATTACAGTTTGAAGCTAACCTGGGCAGGAAAGTCCCTGAGACTTTTATCTGCAATTAAGCCAGAAATGGAACTATTGCTTAAGTGGTAAAACACTAGCCTCGAGCAAAATAATACTAAGAAACAAAGCCCAGGCCCTGAGTTCAAGCCCTAAGTTAGGCAAAAGAAAAAGAAAAAGCAAAGAATGAATACTTTAAAAATATACAAGCACAATATACAAAATAACATTATAAAGAAGACAATTTTTCTTAAGTTGAAATTTTAAACTAATTCATTATCACATTTTTCTCTAGTTTATCAAGGGAATGATGAATAGTGATGGTATAGAAAAATTCTTTCATGCATTTATGTGTCATGTTTTATAGAAACGAACATAAAAGAAAAATTACCCAAAGACATATTTTGAAATAAATCACTTCATGTTACTCTCAAAATCAAAATTCTCAATGAAATAAATTATAAAGCCAAAGAATGAATTAAAATATAATCAATAAAAGCAGGTGATATTTATCAGAAAAATCTTACATGAATTAAAGTAGAAATTATAGACATTGGTGGAAACAAGTAATAAATTGTTTAAAACACCAATGTTTGATTTATTTTCAACAGTGAGTATCACTGCTGCATTTATTCACTCTTTGTCCCACCATTTCTGTGCTCCTCTTAACCCGTTCCCCAAACAGATGAACTTATACACAAGGCAAAAGGTACAGAAATCATAAACAGTGACAAAGGATGAAAAAAATAAATGAACCTCTTGGGGAGGATGACTGGGAGGGAAAAATCTGGGAGAAAATGAGGGAAGAAGTGACACTGTGTAAAAAGAAATGTACTCTTAACTGAAAAATAACTGTAAACTCTCTTGGCATCACCTTTACAATTAAAAAAAAAGGAAAACAAATGAGAAAAATGCCAGTATTTATGAAAATTTGTTGATAATACAATGATTAATTTTTAGAAAGAGGTTAGGTTTTAGTCCTTCATTTACATAAAGATATAAATAATCCTGTTTTTCAAAATAAAATGCTATATTGCTTTGATGTTCTGTAAGACTGACTTAAATAATTTAAAAGGAGGGAAAGATGTATTTGGGTGCATAATTCCAGAAGTTTCAGTTCATGCTCTGATAGTTCCATTGCTTTCAGACCTATGATGAAGCAGAATACAATTGAGAAAGGACATGGTGGTCTTAAGAGCTGATCCCTTTGTGGCATACAGGAAGAAGAAAGCGATTAGAGAAGAGGCCAAGAAGAAGTTACATCCACCAAAATCAACCTAGCTAATTCTGCATCTTGAAGTTCTCACTGTCTCCCAAAATAATGCCACCAATTAAGAACTGAACTTTAATGCATGAGCCCATAGGGAATATTGCATATCAAGCCATACAGGCAACCCATTGATACGGTGAATGTTTTGAATGTTTGGTTAGGACTTGGAAATTTATTAATTAAGCACATTTTGTGTTCTGTGAAAATATAAGCTACTGTACTGACCTAAGTAGATTTATCATAATAAGATCAATGAAGATGTGTCTGATCTAAGAATGAATGTTGATTTAAAACAGAATACAATATAAATCATCCATGTTTTTGATATGGTTAACCAAAGTAGATGACACAAGTAATGGCAAATTTAAAGAGAAAAACAAAACAATCTCTTCTTCAGATAACATAGAAAAATCACATTTTACAAAACTATACTCTTTACAACGTTATATACATTTTGAAAATTCAACTAATTATAATAGGGAAGAATCGATCTTTCAAAAGTTGCCTGAAAAAAGACTGACAAAAAATCCAAAACTGGAATTCATTTCATATAAAGATATAAATAATTCTTTCTTTTTCAAAATAAATTCTGTATTACTTTTTGTATTTTGATAGATTGCACTTAATAAATACATCAAAATCATATAGATTTTTCAGTTGTTCATTTAGTATAATAATCCTTAGATACACCTCTGATCTTATCATCTGCTTCATAGAACCAAGCTCTATATGATGAGATCCTCAAACAAAACAATACTACTGTGCAAAACAAAAAGTACTTCTGAAGAATGGTGATGTACTACTTGAGTCATATATACGTTTTTGAGTCACATACAGCTTTTGGCTGGAAGTAACATGAAGAAAGTCACATGAATGTTATTGCCTGGACTGATTCTGTGAATGATTATGTGGTGAAGGGCATGGTATGTTAACTCTGCTTGAATTATAATAAGTGCTAATGAGGTGAGTTAAACAATGACATAATAGTATCTACTGGCAATAGCATTTATACAAACCACACACCCAGTTAGGGCAGCCAGGATGCAAACATATTATAAATAAGGATTAGAAAATACTAACCATGTTAAGTACACGGTATGTGAATATTATTGGAATCTACAGCAGGTTTTTAGGTTATATCTTTTTCAGTCAGTGGTATTCAATGTTGGATATAACTAGTGCCCAATATCCAAGATGAAAAAATACCCAGATGTTTTATTCTATTAATAAGTAAAAAGACAGTGAAGCATATATTAGTGGGATTAGTAAAAAAGAAAGTCTGTTGACAGAGCACAAGGTGACATTATAGGTACAAAGGAACAGAATTTATTGGCCATTAATAACCTCAGAGTTATTTGATTTTGAAAGATATTTTTGAAAAATAGTTTTTTTGCATGGTATCCATATTTAAATTAAATGTTTATGCATATATTTTGTATATATGTATAGTTAGGGAGGTCTTGAGAATGAAAGTATTTTATTTTTTAAAATTTGATTTTATTGTAAATTGCTATACAGATGAGTTACAGTTACATGAGTAAGGCAATGAGTACATTTCTTGTTAAGCATTGTTACCCCCTTCTCTTGTTGTTTTCCCACTATCCCTTCTCTTCCCCACCTTTGAAGGTATTTTAATAATCAGAAATAAATCCAAATGCCTAAATACAGTTCAGGAGACTTTATTAGACATGGAACCTTGTACTTGCCTGATTTCATCTTGAGTCAATTCTCTTTGTTTTAGCTACACTGAACCACTAGCTACTCTTGGCTTCTCTTCAGAAGGAGGTGTTTTCATTCCACTTGCATGAAGACTTTCCTTTGCTCATGGCATTTTCTCTAGACCCTCACATAATTCAACCATTTCACTAAACAGTTTTTAGTACAAAAGAAGAAGTCTGAACTAAAAAGCCTGGACTAAAGTTTATTGGTAGTAACTCTCCCTTTACACTTTGTCTCTCCATTTTATGGCTTGGATGTCTTTCCTAGAGCTTTGCTACTCTAAAGTGATTTTATTTTGGCATCTGACTTCATATGTTTCTTTCTCAGCAAGCTTGGTTTTATTATTTCCAGGTATATCTGAAGTTTCAAAGTGCCTGGGATATAATAGATGATCAAACAAATAATTGTTGAGCAAATGTATATTTGGACTGTCTATCTGACCCTATTTGCTTTCCTGTGTCCATGTAGCACATTAAGCAAACTATTTATTTGTACCTTGAAGAATTGTATTCTATGGAATATTCTTTGCAGCCTTGAATCTTCTACTTGGGGTGGATGTTAAAGCTGAAATCAACAAACTGATTCATTTGTTATATAGAGTCTTCCCACACCCTCATTATAGAACCTAAAATCCCAGAATTATATAAATTAGGGCTATTTTTCCATTTTTTTCAGCACAACTAAATTTTTCTTGAAACTTTGCTGTGTTCCCTGTACTCCCTGGAGTACAGTAATAGCGGATACAAAGAGCTTGTGGCCAGCAACCCGATCAACTGTTTAATAGGCTAATTTTATATGATAGTGTTAGAAAAGTTGAAGGACTTATGTTGGGGGAAAAAGAAACATATGATGGAAGTGAGAATACATGTATATCCTAACAGAATATTAAGTCAGTTGATTCCGCTTTTAAGAGTTTTATAAATGAAGATTCTCTGATTATGACCTCATTCCATAATGATTATTAATCATTGTGATTTATATAATGATTTATATAATGATTTTAAAAAGCTCTTTATGGAGAGAAAATTACAGAACAAACAGGATTTGAAACTCCAACATTTATAGAACTTTTTAGGGTTTCCTGTTTTAGGGGCATTGCGATTTTAATTTCTAATGCTATATGGGAATTCGGGTTTTCATTTTCATAATAGTACCAGGATTATTTTTCTTTCTCTAATGAATGACAGAAAGACTTGTCTGTCAGAAATAATTTATGTAGTTCCTATTGTCACCTCCCAACACATACATACACAAAGGGGAATACTATGATATCTGTGTTATATGTCTGGGCACACACCAGAGACATAAGAGTAAGGAATTTAAACTAAATCACTTATAAATCCTGCTGCATTATGTTCCTATATTTACAATGTTTCTCTGTTTAAGCAAAATGTTACTAAACATTAGATGAATCACATTAGAAATGTTTACATATTAACCCATAGAAGACATTTAATCTTTGTGATAATCCTGCAAGGAGAGAACATCACCAGAATATGATGTATAGGACAAGGAAGGGTTAAGAGACTTTCTCAATGACATGGCTGATACCTAGAGAAGCCAGACCCTCTTTATGCAGGAGGCTTTCTTCATTGAAGAATAATCAGTTCGAACTCATGAATAATTTGAGCCTAAAGGGGAAAACATTTCTGATATTTTGATTCTCTTACTTTCTGAGTCATGAAGGGAACTCTGAAAGTCTTTTCTAATATTAGAGCTGGCTAAGTCACCAATGAAATGAGGCAATTATCACTAGGAAAAACATGAATCTTATTTTTAATTTTTTAAGCACAAAGCTCATTGTTCCATATAACATTTACAAAAATATTACATATTCCGAATGTGCTCCTGAAGAATAGTGGAATCTCTCGTCAGTCTCCTTGGAATATAGACACTTAGGCTAGTAAAATTGTCATGGAGACTTCTCCATGGAGATGTGACAAGGCTTGTGTGTACTTTAGATGTACTAAGAGTATTGGCATATTTGCAAAGCATATAAGCATATAAGCCAGCCTGTCTGTCCCCAATGCATTATGCAACTTACAATATCTCAAGTATTATATAATTAATAACCATTCATCCTTTAAACAAAAGCAAATTGCTTTTAACAGTTTTCTTTCTTAATTGACTTTATACACATAAAATATACTTACTTTCTCTATATTCCTCCCACAATTCCCTCATATTAACATAATACAAGGTCATAGTACAATTATAAGAAATAACACATTGAATTTAGTGCAAATCTATACTCAATCTTCAGAATTGATTCAGATTTGATCAGAATATTCCACTTATATCTTTTTCTCCTCAAGAATCTACACAAAATTCCAAATTACAGTCATTTGCTATTTCTCCTTGATGCCTTCAATCTTTAATAATTTTGTTATGTTTTCTTTTTCCCAAAAGTTTAGTATTATTGAAAAATATGTTTCAGTTATTGTATAGAATCCCTTCCCTATGATTTTTGTCTTGTGTGTTCTCATGATTGGACTAATGTTATGAAATTTTTGGCAAAAAAAACAAAGAAAGGACATTATATCCTTCTTAGTGTCTCATATTGCAAGATTTGATGCTAATTTGTCTTATTATTGGTGATGGTTTAGCATTAATCTTTTGGTTAAGATGGTTGCTGCCAGCTTTATCCATTGCACAGTTGCTATTTTCCCTTTTGAAATTAATAATTACCTTGTGTGGGGATAGTGTGGAGGAGCTGTTACACTATTTAAATCTTTTCACAAATGTTCCCATTAAATTTAGCATCAATAAGTAGAGCCTGTTTGGAACAAATATTACTGTGACATTTGTGTAAGGATGATTTTAATTTCCTTTTTAATAATACATTTATTGATTAAATTTCTACTGCATGAAAGAGGTCTCCCTTATCACCTATTTACTTACTATGTTCTCTTGCTTATGGCAATATGTATCAATGGGGATTTTATAACTATGAATTATAATTCAATAATACCGGAACATGGTTTAAAATTTTCTCTTTAACCATTGTTCTTTTGATTGTGTTCCTTTCATTTTAAAAACTTCTTATTTTTTGTTGAAAGTGTTATGAGCAGACCGGGTTATTGTTGCATAAGTAATGAGAACATTTGTTTTTACTCATTGTCAACCCATCCCTCAATATCTCCCACTTACCCCTCCCAATTCCCCAGGTTGTAAGGCTTTTATCTCACATAGTGTCAACTGAGTATCAATATTTCATTAGTTCATCCCTTGTCCTGATGTTTCTATGCTTCCCTTTCCCTTCTATATATCTAACAATCTTACATACAAAACACATGGTACCAAAAACAAGGAGAAACAAAGGAAAAAAAACGTACAGGACACAGTAATAACCTCTTATTTCCATATGTTGGAGCTCATGTTGAAATGCTTCATTATAGGTGGTCCTTTACACAAAGCAATCGGGTTATTCGGATCCCCTGTAAGAATATAGTAGACATATTTTAGTTCTAACAAATGAGGGAAATCACACAACCTACTTTTCTTTGTGTCTGGCTTACTTCACTTAATATGATTTTTTTCCAAGTCTTTCCATTTACTTACAAATGAAGCAATGTCACTCTTTCTGATGGAAGCATAGAACTCCATTGTGTATTTATACCACATCTCTTTGATCCCTTCATCTACTGAGGGGCATCTGAGTTGGTTCCATATCTTAGCTATAGTAAATAATGGTACGATCAAAATGGTTGTGGTGGTAGCTTTAATATGACCTTGTTTGTGGTCATTTGGGTAAATGCCCAGGAGTCAGGTTGCTGGGTCTTACTGGAGCAATATGTTTAGTCTTTTGAGGAACCTCCATACTGCTTTCCAGAGTGGTTGGACAAGTTTTCATTCCCACTCACAGTGTGGCAGCTTTTCCCTTTGGCCACATCCCCACCAGCATCTGTTGTTATTAGTTTTCTTGATAATGGCCATTCTAACAGGTGTAAGGTGAAATCTCAGTGTTGTTTTGCCTTGCATTTCTTTTATAGCCAGAATGTTGAGCATTTCTTCATGTATCTCTTGGCCTTTTGTATTTCCTCTTCAGAGAAGTCTCTCTGAAAGTCTTTAGCCCACTTTTTAAGGGGATGGTTGTTTATTTGGGAATTTGTTTTGGGGGAATTTAATTTCTTGAGCTGTAAGTATATTTTAGATATAAGGCCCTTGTCTGTTGTATGACTAGTAAAGATCTTCTCCTAGTCTGTTGGCTTTCTATGTATCTTGCTAGCTATGTCCTTTGCCATGCAGAAGTTCTGCAATTTAATGCTATCCCATTTATCCAGCCTATCTTTGCTTTGTTTGGCTTCTGGGTCTTTATTAAGAAAGTTTTGACCTGTGCTAAGGAGTCCTGGTGTTTCTCATATTTCTTCCTGCAATATTTTCAAGGTATCTGATTTGCCTTGAAGTCTTTGACCCATTTTGAACTGATTCTGGTGCAGGATCATATATAATAATCTAACTTTAGTCTTCTTCTACATTTTTTTGTCAGTCATGGGGCTTAAATTCTGGGCAGGGGCACTGTCTCTGAGCTCTTCAGCTCAAGGCAAGTACTCTACCATTTGAGCCACAGCACCACTTCCATGTTTTTTTGTATAAATTTTTATTGTAAAGATACTGTACAGAGGGGTTTCAGTTACATAAGTAAGATAATGAATGCATATTCTATTGAGCTTTGTTACCTCTTCCTTTGTCTTTCCCTACTATCCCTACCCTCCCCAAAGTTGTAAAGTTCATTTTCAACATAGTGTCTTGTACATATCGTTGTTACAATGGGTCAACCTATATCGTTATTTCAATATTTTGTTATTTCCCTTCCCCTCCCCAATCAGAAAAATGTATATACAAGATGCAGGGCACCAGAATCAAACACAGTGAAACAATGGTTATAACGAACATACAAAAGAAACAAAAAATCATATGGTACATTATAAGTACATTGAAAACAACAGCAAGAAAGATAAAAATACTTGTGCCTCTATCTTGGGGTTAATTTTGCTTAGCATCATCTTATATAGTCATATGTGCATAGCTTTTGGCCAATTCTGCCAGCACTATTTGTTGAAGAGGCTGTTTCTCTTCCATCCTATTTATTTTGACTTCCTTATCAAAGATTAGGTGACCATAGGTCTGCAGGTTCATTTCTGGTTCTTCAATTCTATTCCCTTGGTCCTCAGGCCTGTTCTTATGCTGGTACAAAACTGTTTTGATTGCTATGGCTTTATAATAGAGTTTGAAGTTTGTTATTGATATTCTGCTATTATTGTTCTTTCTGCTAAGGATTGTTTTTGCTATTTGGAGGTCTTTTGTTGTTCCATATGAACTTTTGGATCACTTCTTCTATTTCATTAAGGAAAGAAGTTGATACATTGATGAGTATTGCATTGAATTTGTAGATATTCTTTGGCAATATTGCCAGTTTCATGATGTTAATCCTCTCAATCCAAGAGACTGGAAGCTTTTTCCACTTTCTTAGATCTGCTTTAATTTCCTTTTTTAGATTTTTTGAAGTTTTTGTTATAGAAGTACTTCACTTCTTTGTTTAAGTTGATTCCTAAGTATTTTATTGTTTTTTAGGCTATTGCAAAAGTAGTTGCTTTCCTGAAAATTTTCCTTAGTGGGGCTGAGAAGGTAGCTCAGAGGTAGAGCGCTTGCCTTGCATGCATGAGGCCCTGGGTTCGATTCTTCAGCACCACACAAGCCAAAAGGAAAAAGCCAGAAGTGGCGCTGTGGCTCAGGTGGTACAGCGCTAGCCTTGAGCTGAAGAGCTGAGGGAAAGCACCCAGGCCCAGAGTTCAGGCCCCACGACTGGACCCAAATCAAAATTTTTTTTAAAAAAATTTCCTTAGTATTTTCTCCACTGTAAAATATAAAATTTATTATTTTTCCCCCAAAGTGCCTGGTTTCTTTTATTGAATAACAATGTTTAGGAATTAATTCTCTACACTAGCAGTTCTCTTTGTTACTGATGTTTTATTGCTTCTAAACCCCATTAGTACCCAGAGGTAAGTAATATATTCACATATATAATCTATAGGAGGTCTATATTTCTATTTTTTGAACAGTCTAAGATTAAAACTAGTAGTTTATACTGATATCTCAACTCCAGGCTCTGTGATATGTATCTACTCTACTTTCTCACTGTTAAACATTGCCAACTACATCTGTCTTAAATTAATTCTATCATTTAGATATTCTATTAAAAAATAATAAAAATGAAGTACTGTTTCTTATTATAAGATGAAAAATAAATAAAGCAAAATCTCTGCCTTCAAACTTTTTACAAGTCAATGAGATGAGAAAATATGTTTTAATATACAGCTAGAAATGAAAAAAATAGATAGAATATTATACAAATGAGCAATCACAGTGTAGCAATTACACAGCCCAAGGAACTCATCATGAAGCTGGAAATGGAGCAGAGAGAAATAACAGTAATGTTATTTGGAATGCTTAGCATATACTGCCCCTGAGCCAAGACCATTCCATATATTTACTCACTTAGTGCTTAAAACCAACATGTTTATTAGATTCCAGTATTATCTATTTTTTCTTTCTTTTTCTTTTATTCTTTTCTTTTCTTTTTTTTTATTGTGAGAATACCATACAGAGGAGTTACAATTACATGGGCAAGAAAACGAGTACATTTCTTATCAAGCATTGTTGCCTCCTCTTTGTTTCCCCTTCCCATCCCTTCCCATACTTTCCCCCTCCCCCCCACCTGATCCTCCCCCCACCCCCCACCAAATTTGTATAGTTCATTTTTCAACATAATGACTTGTACATCTCATTGTTGCAATGGGTCCACCTGTGTCCCTATTCAAACGATTTGTTTTTTCCCTTCCCCTCCACAAATTATACCAACATCAAATACAGTGAGAGCATGGGTTATACCATGGGGGAGGGACATACACAGCAACATAGAAATCATCTTATAAGTATGTTAGAAACAATTGCATGAAAAGAAAAAAAACATTTGATTTGTTGTTTTTGGTCATAGGGCTTGAATTCTAGGCTTGAGCTCTGTCCCTGAGCTCAAGGTGAGCGGTCTACCACTTGAGCTACAGTGCCAATTCCTTATCTATTTTTTAAAATGGTACTCTTTTGTTGTTGTTGGTATTGGGGTTTTACTCAGAACTTTGCATTTTCTGAGAAGTTGCTCTACTACTTGAAACATATCCCCAGACTTTTCTTACATAAATACAAAAACTGAGATGTATAGAAATTAGATAAGCAACAAAAAGTAAATCAGTTACTAATTGTCAAACAGAAATTTGGACTAAGTATGTCCAAGGTTTCAGCTTGGCAATTCAGAAGAAAAAACTGAGCACTGTTCCGATCTGTCTCTGGAAAGAAGGAAGAAATACATAGGAGTTATTTACTTTTCTTCATTTAATGTGTATTCTTCAGTGAATGACAGGATCATTTGCAGAATGGAGTCAAATGCAGAAGTGGAATCTCTGACTAACCAGATTTCTTATATTGAGTACATTTAACCGAGATTTAGTTTGACTAAATTGAGCTACTTTTAAATTCCACACCTGGAAGTGCTGCATATATTCAAAACCAACATAACATCTCTGCCAGACATGAGTATCTAACTTTAAGGAAGTATGTAGTATTTAGATGACACTTCAAGTCATGGTACTCAAGTGATGGATTCATCCTGCAAGACAGAGGAATTGAAGTTTAGTGCTTTGCAAATATAAAATTTGAGCTATGTTACAAAATAGCTGCAATTTAAAGTGCAAGTTATAAACTACTGAAACCAATGAATATGACAAATACTGTCAACATAAAATTATTTTGCCATTAAGTGTGTGTGTGTGTGTGTGTGTGCGTGCTCTGGTCCTGAGCACTGAGCTTTTTTGGTCAAAGATGGTGTTCTACCAATTGAGCTACAGCTCCACTTCCGTCTCTTTTGGTGGTTCACTGGGGATAAGTGTTTCACAAACTTTCTTGCCTAGGCTCGGTTTGAGCCAGGATCCTTAGGTCTCAGTCTTCTGAGTAGCTAGGTTTACAGGCATGAGCCACTTACACTCAGTTTTGTTAATCTTAATATAAGTTTATATCATTAGAATTTATGTGAAAATAATGTTATCCTAAGGACTTTTAGTTTAAAAAGAAAATAATAATAAAATAGTATTGATACATTGAAATATATCAGTGGCTCATTCATTTGATACTAATTTCTTGGGAGGCTGACAGCTAAGGACTGCACTTCTCCTAGTACAAACAGGCAAGTCTATGAGAACTTTGTCTCCAATTAATCACACACACACACACACACTCAAATACACACACACACACACACACTAAAAAGGACGTAGAAATGGATCTGTGGCTGAAGTAAAAGGTCACTAGCCTTGAGAAAAAAGGCTTGGGACAGCACCCAGACCCTAATTTCAAACCCCGGGGCCAGCCCAACAACACAAAAGACAAAAACAGAAAAACACATATACATACACGAAACTGAAGAGAGTACTAGATAGTATCCCTCATGACTATTAGTGTCACCATATTTTTTATAGTAAAACCACCCAGGGCAGGAAAGTCCCTGAAACTCTTATCTCAATAAACTACTAGAAAACCAGAATTGGCACTGTGGCTCAAATGGTAGAGCACTAGCATTGAGCTGAAGAGCTGAGGGACAGCACCCAAGCCCAGAATTCAAACCCCACGACTGACCAAAAAACAAAAAAAGTCTGCTTGGATGGACTTGATACTACTAAGGCTCTCTTACATTTTCCTAAGTAAAACTAAGCATTTTTAAGTGCCTAATTGTCTTTAACTGGAAGAAATTATTATAACATTAATCTAAACCACATATTGAATGTGATTTTCATGGTCTAGTCATAATGTACCACAACTTTTGAGTCTATAAAAATTAGTTTACAAAACTGAATTATAATTTTGAGCCATAGTTAAGATCATGCTTATACTAAAACATTTATTTTTCTATTATTTTAATATCTCTGTATCAGCAATTCTTAGTCAATTAAATAGTAGTAATATAAGCAGTGATAAAATAAGGCTATATTGCTGAAATTGGCTATGATTTTGATAGCATAACAAAAATTAAATTGTGCTTTTCCAATTATACATAGGCAAATCAGTTGAAGAGAAAGTTCTCACAAAAAGAGAAGTAAAAAGTAATGCCATCACCATTCACTCACACTTATAAACCTAGCTACTCAGAAAACAGATTCAGAGGACTGAAACTCAAAGCTAGCCCAGGCCAAAAAATGAAAATTAAAAAAAAAAAAACAGCCTTCCAAAATAACTAGTAAAAATCTAGGCTGCCGATATGGTTCAACCAGTACTGGACTGTCCAAGCAAGCATAACCAAGCAAATATGAGGCCCTGAATTCAAATTCCAGGGCCAAATATAACAATAAATAGTTGATGAATGAACCTAACATTGTAAAACATTCTTAGCTATCAGGGCAATGCAGATCAAAATTTCATTGAGATTCTCTCACCTCAGGGAGAATGGCTGTGATTGGGTAAACAAAAAGTAATATATGCCATTGAGAGTATGTGTCTTAGGGAGGGAGAAGAAACTGTTGGTAGGAATGTGCAGTCACTTTGGAAGCCAGTATGGAGGTTCCTCTAAATCTAAAATTAGAACTAACACTATGATGCAGCTGTACCACTCTGTCTTATATGTCAAAAGAAATTAAAGTCCATGTATAATACAATTACCTCCACCTCCACATTGATTGCACCACTATTTAAAGTGGTTAAGCTATGGTATCAGATTTGCTGTCTATCAATAGATGAATAAAGAATAGGATAGATGTGTGCGCATAGAGGAGCAACTTCAGCTATCAAGAGAAAGAAATTGTGTTATATAGAGGAATATGACTGGATCAAAGGATCACCATGCTAAGTGAATAAGCCAGACTCAGACATTTTAAATAGTATTTCATACATTTCTTCTTCAACTTCTTGCCTCCTCCTTCTACTTCTCCCTTTCTCTCTCCTCCAATTAAAGTTGCATTACCATCTTAACTGCTACTTTAGCTTTGAAGGGATTTGATCTATTTTATGTTTATATGCTCTCTGCCAACAACATTTTTTCACTGTATTTTCTTGTAATAGTTTGGTATCTTGGAATGCAAGTCCTCTTCCTATGTTTAAGATGATAAATTTATATATGCATTACAATGATTTGCACATGTTTATGATATTTTTCCTGTTGCTGAATTTATTACCTGAAAATGTTCATTGCTTAAATTCAAACTAATGTAGACTGAAACACATAGCAAAGATGTTTGATGAGTAACATCATGTAATATGCTTCACCTTCCTTCTCTCAAAGAGTAAGGCTTCTCTCATGAACCTGAATGGCTGTTTATTTAAACTGCTTCTGAAGTTCAGCCTTAATAAATACAGTCAGAAAAAAATTGAAAGTAGGTAAATTTGTGGTCATAAAACAAATGACTATTTTTCATGTTTCTTCTAGGTATCTTGTTTTTTCACTTTTTTATTGTCAAGGTCATGTACAGAGGGTTTTCAGTTACATAAGTAAGGTAATGAATACATTTCTCGTCAGCCTTGTTACCCCTTCCCTCAATTTTCCCCTACTTTCCATCCCTCCAACCGCTCTCCAAGTTGTACAGATTATTTCCAACATATTGTCTTGTGTATATCACTGCTGCATTGGTTCCCCCTTGTATTTTGTTTCACCAGTCTGTTGTCTATCTTTCCTTCCCTAATTCAAACAAACATATACCAAGGTACCAAAATCAAATACAGTAACCACTTCTAGGTATCATTTTTATTGTATGCAAGTACTGGGGCTTGAATTTAATGCCTCAAGGAAGTTGTTTGACTTTGTTTATTCAGACTGAGGGACTACCACTTGAACCATACCATCACTTCCAGATTTTTGCTGGTTAGGTAGTTGGAAATAAAGGTCTCCTGGATTTGTCTTCCTTGGCTGGCTTTGTACAGATTTCAGCCTGCTGAGTAGCTGGGATTTCAGGCAGGAACCACTGGTTCTCCGATTTTATTTTTATTCTGATATATTTTTATGTAATATATAATTACTTAGGGTAAAATGTTGTTGTTTTTATTGCTTTTCTTTTTTTTATTATCTTTAAGGAGTTGCTCAAATGCATTTCAATTCAGCATGTCAGTTTGTGAGTATAATGCATCTTGATCAATGTTACCCCTTTCATTCTAACTCATCTCTCCTGAATCCACTCATGCCTTCCATTTTCCTGGTTCCTTTTTCACATTTGTACATTCAATGTTATAACTGCCTTCTTTTACCATTCTGCTCTTCCTTCATCAATTCCTCTCTGGTTGACTTTACCTCAACATGACTCAACAACTTAAAAGTCCTTGTTATTTATTTTGTTAGACTGTGTATTACTTGATCGAAAGAGTTATAGCATTGTAATTCTCCCTTCTACACAGCATATGTCAGTTAATATGTTTGTTTATGGATATATGCCTTTAATCTATGTGTGTTTACATATATATTTATAAATTAGATCTAACTGTAACATATGAAAGCAAAATTTTTCAAACAACATTGAGGTATACTGTTTTATTATTCTTAAGGGCAAATGCTTGAAAAAATATACCTAAGAACTAAGAGACAAAAACATTAAATATAACAAAAATAATTATGTTTTCCAAGTTTATATGGTAGCTTAACCTATAAAATCTCAAAAGTGTATATATGTATATAAAACCTCTAAAGTGTATATATGACACTTTGTCCAAAATAACTTAGAATTCATTTATTTCTAGATAAACATGTAATTATTTATAACTATGTGAAGGCATTAATATTCTGTTTACCAGGTGTAACAAATTACCTAGCAAAAGAGACAAACATTCAGCTTTTTGAATGTCAGTAAGTTTCAGATCTGGAAGCATATGAAGATTAGAGCCAAGGAGTAGAAGAAGTTAGATGATTAATTGGAAATATTGTCCCCTGGGGATAAGAACGATTTGCAGTGGCATTTCAGCTTTTGTCCACATTCCAACCACCCCTGCCTGCCCACACTGATCGCCTTGATGCCTGTCATCTGGGTTTGATCTCTCCCCAATCAGGGTACAGAGTAGATGAAAACTGGGCCACGTGCCATCTGTCATTTGTTGGGTAAGTTTATTCTATGTGGAGATAGAATGATAGAGGCTTGGCAATAGTATAGAGAGAACAAGAGAAGTTCTCAGTCTTTGATTGGATTTCAGCCACATAGCTACAACCTCCACTACTGTGTTATCAACTTTGGATGCAGCTACCTAACAGAAGGCTAACTGAGATTATGAAGAGAACATGGTTTGGCTCATTATACAGTCAGATGTGTTCTTTGGCATTTGAGTGGACAGCGGAGACTTTGACATTAACACATGGCTCATTAGGAATGAATTTGAGTTTGGCCTTTTGCTGCACTTAAAACAAAATATCTAATATAGCAAAGCAACTCCTTGGAAATGTCGATACTCTCTTAAATATATATATATATATATATAACAGTGAGTTAAAATGAAAGCATCGCACCTTCAGGCATTTGCCATTAAGAAAATACTGCATGCTTTTTACTTGAAAAACAAACAGTGAAGCAAAGTAAGATATATTTTTCTTTTTGTCTCTCTTGTTCTACTGACAAATGCATAGGCATTTCTGACTTTCTGTTTGTTACATTTCAGAACTGGAATTCTGATGGTATCAAGGTAGAGTCATGTTTATGACATTATGTGGTAGTTAGTGGTCAGTTACCATTTTTAATGTTAAACTTCATTTTACATCTCGACCAATTCCATTAGCACAAAGCAAAATTTGAAACAGAAAGCCATTTCCTACCTTGGATCTACAAAGCATAGCAAGCTTTGATGTTAAGGCAGCTTAGCAATGTGTACTGAAAGCAGTGTAGGCACTAACTCTTGGCACAAATTGCTTATTCAATGTACAGCCTTGATCAGCTTCTACCCTGTATCTTATTTGTTGCTTCAAACACTTTCAACTTTCTACAACAAAATACACTGGAAAAAAATTTGAATACCATTTTCATTTAATGTGGAACAAGGCTATGTTGTAACCTATTTTGTTGCTCTGAGAATCTAAAACTGTAAACAAATAACATTGCTTTCATAATATATGCACATCAAAAGTATGCACCAAATCAACTGAGAGAAGTGTGCCTGCCAGTCCTGTCAGTTATGATGAAAATTACAAATGCCTTATACTTTGAGCTGTGGTTGTTGAGGTAAATTTAATGCCCAAGGAAAGAGCACATCTATCAAATGTTTCATGGACAACATGACATAACTAAAAGCCTCAGAAGTTGAGTAATGCTGAAATATACAAAATAGGTTCATGTAGTTTTAAACTTTGAAGACTTGAAAGCACAGAAATGCGCTACCAATAATTCATAAAACAAACAAAACAATAGATAAAATGAATCTCTATAAGCAAAGTTTAATTTAAAACTGAACCAGCATAACTCCTGTTGTTGCTGCTTATTACTGGTGAGACCTTCAAAGAGGGACTGAACACCCTGAAAATTATGATCCACTGAGCATTAGAGGGATAGAGTCTGACACAACAACAGCAATCTCCAAAAGGACTTCTTTGCCATGAGTTTTACTGAAATACATTCTAACCTGTAGATGTATCTATGTCCTGCACTATTTATCTATGTTTCTATGCTCTGCTTTGTTTTTAAATCAATTCATTGTTCCTCATATGTAGAAGATACTCAAAGGAATATTTTAAATTACTAACATATCTTTCGTACTTTCCTGTTTGTTTTTGAAAAAAAAAAACGGTATTAGTGATTTAAGATTGAATAAAGAGAATTGTAAGGTATGGCATGAAAATAACTACATGGTTATTATCATTTATGAATCAGAATAAGGGCAAGAGATTTTAAACGAAAGTGATTTAAGACCAAAGACAAACTATCTAAGTCTTACTTTTACATATGCAAAATGGAGATAATTTTATTTCCTTGGCTTTTTAAAATTGCACATTTATAATGTGTGTAACTTATATTTATGTGATTATATATGTACATATGTGTGTATATAGTAATATATATGAATATATGTATATGAGTGTATTTTTTTCTAAAAATTTACCTGTATGAGGCTTGAAAAGATAGTAAATATTTAGTAAGGCTAGTCTTGGAAATAATATCTTGAAAATCTTAAAAATTTATTAGTCCAAAATTGTACTTTGTGTGTGTGTGTGTCTGTGTGTGCATAGTTTTGTGAAGTAAGTAATAACTAGTAAGAAAATTAACTAAAAGTAATAGAAACTAGTAAGGAAATTAACTAGTAAGAACAAGTCTAATTTCTCAAAGCTAAATAGCTTAAATGATGATCACCCATAAAATTAAAATAAGCTTGCATTTTCTCAGCTAACTTGAAGTTCATAGGCTTAGATATGTTTGGGGATAAAGTCATTTTGTTTTCTGAAGAATTATTCATACTTTGATATTCTGGATCCTTCTTGCCAATTTGAATTATTGCTCACTAAATAAGTGTTTTGTGACAAAAGATGCATTCTAACAACATTATTTTATGTACATTAATGTTTTGTTATATAAAAAGTGCATGAATAATAAACTGCTTGAAACTACACCTGATCCAATTCTTTTAAGTGGATTTGCTTATACTTGGAAGTAAGAGACTTGAGTCAAGGAAAGAGGAACTATGAAAACAGTAGAAAAGGAAAGGCAGAGAGAAAGAGAGAGTATTCTCAGTAAATATTCATTCAGTTCCAATATAAAAGCAAGAAGATAGTGTAAAATGCCTCTTTTATTAAAAACAATAATGTGACATTAAAAATAACATTAGCTTAAGAAACCATCAAAAGCTTACATTTTTATCAAATAAAACAGCCTGGTGCTGGTGGCTTACACCTGTAATTCTAGCTATTCAGTAGGCTCAGATCTGAGGACTGAGGTTTGAAGCCAGCCCAGGCAATAAAGTCCTCAAGACTATTCTCTTCAATTAATCACCAAAAAAAGCAAGAAATGGAATTGTGGCTCAAGTGGTAGAGATCTAGACTTGAGCAAAATAGCTCAGGAACAGCAACTAGGTCTTACATTCAAGCCACAGGACTGACACAAAAATAAGTAAAAATAAAATAGATAACTACTATTGATAGACAAAACATCCTTAATGATAATCAAAACTTCCTCTATAGATATGTGTATAATGCATAGGTACACATTTTTGTTGTTGTTGGTGGTGGTGGTTGTGGGGCTTGAACTTAGGGCCTGGGAGCTGTCCTTGAGTCTCTTGGGGCTTAAAGCTAGTGCTCAACTACTTGAGCCAAATCACCACTTCCAGTTTATGAGTGGTTAATTGGAGATAAGAGCCTCACAGGGACTTTTCTACCCAAACTCTTTGAACCACTATCCTCAGATCTCAGCTGCCTAGGTAGCTAGGACTGCAGGTATGAACCACCAGCATCCAGCTAAACACATTATTTACATTCCACCAGTAATCATTCAATTATAAATGACTATTGTGTATTTTATAGATAATTTATATAAAAATTTATATAAAAATAAAATTAGCCAGGCACCAGTGGCTCATGCTTGTCATCTTAGCTACTCAGGAGGCTGAAATCTGAGGATCATGGTTCAAAGCCAGCCCAAGCAGGAAAGTCCATGAGACTCTAATCTCCTATAAACCACTTGAAAACCGGAAGTGGTGCTGTGGCTCAAGTGGTAGAGTGCTTGCCTTGAGCTGAAGAGCACAGGGACCGTACCCAGACCCAGACTTCAAGCCCTAGGACCGACAAAAAAAAAACATATATATATATATATATATATATACATAAATCATATGTACCTTATGCACTAATAAGACAAATAAAATAATGCAGTTTCTCCAAAACTATCCATGTTTTCTGTGTATAGATTTGGAATTCACTACTGCACTAAATTAATACACTCACTTACATATATTTCTACCAAAATCTATCTGCTAGCCAGAGGGTTCCACATTCACTATACTCCTTATTTAATTAACTCTGTCCTTCATTTGTCTGTAACTTTCTCCCCAAGTGTATCGGGAAAGTAGCCTTTCTATCACTTTGTTCCCCAAGGTGTACAAAAAAGCTAAATTATTCTATGGATGGATTTTACATGCATGAAAATTTGGAAATATTTTTTCAAAATACTAATTATTATGTAATAGCTTATTGTACCTCTTTTTAGCCTCTATAAGTGTTCTCTTTTGGTTACCAACATTTCAGTACCCATGATTAAGAGGCCACAAAGAGACTTGAACTATCACCTTTCATGCCACATGCATAATTGCTCTCAAAATCAAATGCATGGTGTTCATTTTCAATGAAAAGGTTCTAATTTGGTTCCATAGCCTTCATTTTTCTAGCCTACAATGTTCATTTCCTATTTTGAAGGTTTCCTCTAGATCAATACACTAGAAGGTCTTGTGCTCAATTTTAAACAACATATATATTGTTCCATTCTTTTCCCTCTTCCTTAGCTGTGCTTCCTGACTTCCAGGCTTCCTTGGCTGTGATGAAACTCTTCATCCTATCCTTTCTCTAACAGGGGACACTCTAAATAGACTTTCGTTACTGGTGAAATGTTGAACATTTACTTTGGAACATCCTGAAGGACAAAGTTGGAGTCTAGTGCCAAGAAAGAGCTCTCAGGGACCTTCCTGCATGTACTTGTTTGGATTTTAGTTTAAGAGATATTTGTACACTGCAGAGAAGATATCCCTCCTGGCATAATCATACTAACAGGAACTTATTTAGAACAATGCTATGTCATGGCCTGCATTGAGTTTCATAGTGAGCATGAAGTCAGTTTTCATGAAATCCCTTAATAGGTATCTATTCAACTCTCCATTATTTTTTATTGTAAAAAAAGGTGCTGAACAGTGACAAAACTTGACAAAAAGAATTAATGGCTTTTGTTACATCTTTAGACGGCAATTTTATGTTTCTTTTACATTTAAACAGAATTTTAACTTATTTAACATTCTTACTTTTATGAGTATGTAAAATACTTGAAAAGAAAAAAAGGCAGTGATAGTCTTGAGCATTATGTAGTATGAATTCATACACAATATAATCATAAGGAGGACAGAAAAGAGAAATTATCTACAAAATATAATTTCAGTTTAATGAGCAATGAACCAGATAATTGAGCCCAACATTTGAAATAAATACATTGAGAGACACCAACTCAACAAATATGTAGAGAAGGGTAGTTGTGTCATTATAAAATCAATGTTGTTAGATAAATTCAAACTCTTTATTTCAGATTTCTTGCTATTAGTAATATTCAAAAAGTCATTTTGGAAAATTCTCTCTGCCCAAAATTATTCAATTTTTCTCTCCAGTCAATTCACAATACATGTTTTTGTTACTTTTTACAAGTTTACCTTGATTGTCTTGAAAAAACATAGACAAATTAAGGACCCTCTAGGAACATGGTGGAGGAGAAGCTGGAGGCTAAACAAGCTTTCACATAAAAGAAGGTTTAGTGTTCCAGTGATCAGTCCTAGGCAGGGAATCACAACAAGTGTGCCATCACATACAGAAAGTTTGGCCAGAGAGGAAAAATCCAGGCAGCTTGGTCAGAGGCAGATCTGAGCACTTGACAGTGTCTAGGGCGGTGGTGTCTGTGGCAGCTGCTGCCATGGCCACCATATCAACAGAGAGAACTTGGGACAAATGTGCCAGATGTGGTGTGCAAGCAAATTCTACTCACCACCAACAAGAACTGACAAGGAACAGAAATCTTCAGCCAGCTGATCGCAGACCAGGGATGGCCCAGAAACAAAGACTCTCAAGATATCCTCACCCCTTCTCACAGAGCAGTGATAGGAAGTAGCTTTTCCCCAACCACCAGAGAAACCTCTATCTTTGATACTGACCAATGCCCAGCTCACCAGCTAGCTCCAACTCAGGCCTTGGAAGAAAACAAAAGAGTCATTTAGCAGGTCACAGGAACCTGACCTGACTGGCCAGGCTTAGTTCCACCCACAGGAAAGTCATCCTGCCCTGGCAAAGGGAACTCTACCCCAGGAGGAATGACTTTCTTCACTGGGTAAACAGAACCAATGTTGCCCCTCCCCACTGCTGTGTAGGCCCCAGACTCAGCAGCAGGAAGGGTAAAAGACAAACAATTTAAACTCAGTAACTATAAATCTTATAGATGGCTTCAGGCTGGACTCTGTGAGTGTTTCAGGAGTTAGTCACTCAGGGAAAAGCTACTGATTGCTGATAGGCCTCCACCCTACCCAGAACCTAGCCTCATCACAGCAACTCCAAGTTAGAGGAAATAGCCATCTCTTTCTTTTGTGATACTGAAAGCAGATCTCCCTCCCACTGAACTAGCATGGGAGAAGGGTCACAAAGTCCTGGGTAAGGCAAAGCCTTTTTCTGCCCGCTCAAACAAACAAGTAACCAATCAATCCATAGGAAAACCAAACACCACAAGCAGACCAGAGACTCCACCAAGAGACTGGTTACAGATACACACACACACACACACACACACACACAGAGAAAATAACTCATTTTTCTACCTATACCTAATTTTATTTTTTTTAATTGTTTACTATTTTTTTTCTTTCATAATTTTTATTTAGGTGTGTGTGTGTGTGTGTGTGTGTGTGTGTGTGTCTGTGTTTGCATGACTTAATTGCTATTCTGCTCATCCGAGATATATACCCATCGTTGCTTATTAGATCTTATATTTCATTGTGTACACACTTAATTCAGACACTGATTACTCAATTCAAAACCTATTAGGCTTAACTTCTTTAATAGTAGTATTATTTCTTTATACCTATGAAATTCTTAAGTATTCCATTTTTTATTTTTTTCTTTATTTTTTTGTTTCCTTTTTATTTCTCTGCTCCTCTCATCCTATCCTTTTCTTCTAACAGTATTAATTCTTTGTTCATTTTTTAAAATTCAATTTTTTTTATTTTTCCTTGTTTCTTTATCTCTTTCCTTTCATTTTATTCTATCCATTTCATCTCAGAGATTAGGACTTGGTTAAATTCGCTCTTTCCTTTTACCTCTACACATCCCTCTAATCCTATTTTTCCCCACAATTCTCTCTAAATCTATTAATTTCTGGTCTGCTGAATTCCTCTTTGATGTTCTTAGCCCATTAATCCAGAGTTGTTTGCTTTTGAATACGTAGTATCTGTTCCATTAGATTGTAACTGTAGCCATTTTGATTGTGCAACTACAGGACTCTGATTGATGCCTGACTTAAAATGGTGTTCTAGCACGAAATTGGTGTAACTGTCATACCAAATGGGGAGAACAAGCTGAAGAAACACAAGAAAAATGGCAAGTCATGATAATCAGGTGAAAGAACACTTAATGAATAATCCAGAGGAGAGTTCCCAAAAAGCTCTACAAGGATTACTGGTAAACATGGTGAATGAAAAGTTTGAAAATCTGTAAAGGACTCAGTGTAAGAGTGATAGGAAGTGAGATGAGGCTAACCAAAATTAATACAGGAAGTTTGTGAGCATGAGGAAGTGACTCAAAGATTAACACAAGAAATGCATGAACAGGGTGAGACCAAAAAGTAATACAGGAATTGCATGAACAGGCTGAGAACAAACATAACTACAATAAATATGGAAACAGGAAGAAGGTAATCAAAGAGTAATACAGGAATTGCGTGAGCAGGACAAGTATAGACAAAGATGAATAGAGGCATTCATGGAAAACATGAGCAGACTGCTGAAGGAATCCAGGGACACCACACAAGGAATGCTGAATGGAGCCATAAGAAAGAAAGGGAGTCCAATCAAGCCATAACCAAATGACTAAGGGATTAGAGAATAAATATTGAACACCAAATTAAGGAAGTAAAGAAGTTCATGCAAGATCTGAAGCAAAGCTCCAACAAAGAATTTGAGGCCATCAGAGCTGACAAATTAGAAGGAAAGGAAATAAAAAACAAAGTAGAAGGTCTTGACAGTAGGTTAGACCATGCAGAAGATCGAATCTCTGCTATTGAAGACAGCCTGATTATTATAGAGAAAGAACATCCAAGTATCCAAGACTAGTCCAAGCAATATAGTAGATCTATTCAACATTTAGAAGACACCATCAGAAGGCCTAATCTGAGGATAATGGTTGTAGATGAGCACCTAGAGAGAGAAGTTAATGGTATAGAAAATTTATTTAACAGAATCCTAGCAGAGAACTTCCCAAACATGCAAAAAGATAGGCCTATTCAGATACAAGAAGCTTTAAGAACCCCAAATAGACCAGACCAGAACAAGATATCTCACCATCACATTATAGTCCACACAGGATCAATTCAGACCAAGGCAAGGCACCTTAAAACTGTCAAGCAGAAAAAATCAATCACTGATAAAGGGAACCAATTAGAATCACCTCAGATTTCTCAGCATAGACAATTAAAGCAAGAAGAGCCTGGAATGATTTATGCCACAGCCTAAAGTAAAACAAGGATCAACCCAGAACACTATACCCAGCTAAAATCTCCTTCACAACCAAAGGTCAAAAGAAACCTTCCATAGCAAAGAAAAACTGAAACAATATATCTCCACCAAACCATCCCTAGAAATGATACTTAAAGATGTCTTACACATAGAAAACCAACAAGACCACAATAAAGGCCAAGAAACATCATCAAACTGAAAATCCAAGAACCATAGGAAGAACCCAGTTGGCACAGGCCCCAAGAAGGTGGATAACATGGCAGGAACTACAAAACACCTCTCAGTCCTAACTCTCAATATTAACAGACTTAACTTTCCAATTAAGTAACAGATTGTTTAGTTAGATCAAAAGCAAGATCCTTCTATCTGTTGCTTTTACGAGTCACAACTTGCCCATAAAAACAAACATATTCTGAAAGTGAAAGGCTGGAATAAAATCTACCAAGCAAACGGCCCCCACAAACAGGAGGGTGTTGCAATCCTAATATCAGATAAAATAGACTTCAAATTAAAATTAGTGAGAAGACATAAAGAAGGTCACTACATACTAATTAAGGGATCTCTTCTTCAGGAGGATATTACAAATGTAAATATGCATTCAACAAAGAACAGAGCACCCAAATTTATCCAAGAAACACTAATTTCCCTCAATCTCACATAGATCCAACGCCATTAATTGTTGGGGACTTTAATGCACCACTATTCCCACTGGATAAATCAACTTGGCAAAACTTTAACAAAGAAATCGCAGAACTAAACAATTGCATAGATCAACTAGATTTAACAGACATCTACCGAATATTTCACCCAGCAACATCAGAATACATGTTTTTCCCAGCAGCACACAGAACACTTTCCAAAATAGACCACATTTTAAGTCACAAAAAAATGTCCAAATTCAGAAAAATTGACGTGACCTTATGCCCTGCATTCCATGAGACCAGAAGGGAATAGAATTAGAACGCAACAGCAAAAGCCATCATAGAAAGTCCTGTAACACATGGAGGCTGTAAAACTCACTGTTGAATCACCAGTGGGTCATGGAAGAGATTAGAAAGGAAATTCAAATGTTCATGGTATTCAGCAAAAATAAACACACAAATTACCAGCTCCTCCAGGACACAGCACAGGCAGTACTCAGAGGTAAGTTTATAGCTCTGAGTTCCTACATCAACAAATTGGAGAGATCTGAAACCAACAATTTAATGAGATATCTGAACCTCCTTGACAAATAGCAGCAAGATAAATCCCAATCCAGCAGATGGAAAGAAATAATTAAAATTAAATCCGAATTAAATGAAGTTGAATAAAAAAATAGAAAGAATCAACAGAACAAAGAGTTGGTTTTCTGAAAAAAAATTAACAAAATTGACAGACCCTTAGCAAATCTTACCAAAAAAAAGAAGAGAACACACCCAAATAAACAAACTCAGAGATGAGAATGGAAACATCACTCCAGAAAAAACAAGATTCAGAACATTATAAGGGAATATTTCTCAAATCTCATATTCTCAAATAATAAGTTTGAGAATATGTAAGAAATAGGTGATTTGCTAGCTAATCTCGACATGCCAAAATTATACCAGGTTGAGTTAAACCAACTTAACAGAACCATGTCAAACATTGAAATAGAAACTACAATAAGAGAACTCCTGTCTAAGAAAAGCCCAGGACCAGATGGATTTAGAGCAGAATTCTACAAGGCCTGTTCAAAACATAACGCACACCAATATTCCTCCAACTCTTCAATGAAATTGAAAGGGAAAGTTCACTACTGAACTATTTCTATGAAGCCATCATAACCTTCATCTCAAAACCAGCTAGGGGCTCATCAAAGAAAGAGAACTATAGACCCATTTCTTTGATGAACATCGATGTAAAACTTCTCAACAAAATTTTGGCCAATCAACTTCAACAATTCATCAAAAAAAAACACTACAATCAAACAGGATTCACTTCAGGGATGCAAAGCTGGTTCAATATACGCAAATCAATTAATAAAATTCAATACTTCAACAAGAGCAAGGATAAGGTTATCTCAATAGATGCAGGAAAACCATTTGGCAAGATTGAACACCCCTTTATGATGAAGGCTCTGCAAAAACTAGGACTTAGTTGTACATTCCTCAATATAATGATGGCTGCGTATGAGAAACCTACAACCAGCATTGTACTTATGAGTAAACAACTAAAGCCATTTCCTCTAAACTCAGAAAGGAGATAAGGATGTCCACTCTCTCCATGTCTCTTCAATTTATTATTAAAATGCCTAGATAGAGCCATAAGACAAGATGCATACATAAAGGGGATTCAAATAGGGAAAGATGAATATGCCTCTCTCTCTTTGCAAATGGCATGAACTTGTATTTAAAGAATCCCACGGCAGGAGGCTGAGATCTGAGGATCGCGGTTCAAAGCCAGCCTGGGCAGGAGAGACCGGGAGAGTCCTATCTCCAATAAACCACCAGAAAACCTGAAGTGGCGCTGTAGCTCAAGTGGTAGAGTGCTCGCCTTGAGCTGAAGAGCTGAGGGACAGCGCCCAGGCCCAGAGTTCAAGCCCTACGGCCAACCAAAAAAAAAAAAGAATCCCATGGACTCCATACCCAAATGGCCTCAAGCTGATTCAAAACTTTGGCAAAGTAGCAGGGTATAAAATTAAGCCTCAAAAAAATGTCAATGGCTTTTTTGTATGTCAACAATGAGAAAAGCGTGGCTGAAGTCAGGAAAGCAACTCCATTCATAATAGCCCCAGAAAAAATAAAATAACTAGGAACTAACTTAACTAAAGAAGTAAATGAGCTCTTTGATGAAAACTTTAAAAACTTGAAAAAGGAAATCAGAACAGAACTTAGAAAGTGGAAAAAACTCCCATGGTCCTGAAACAGAAAGATTGACATTGTGAAAATGGCAATACTTCCCAAGGCTATCTACAAAATCAATGCAATACCTACCAATATTCCAACCTCATTCTTCAGTGAAATAGAAGCAATGCAAAAATTCATATGGAACAATAAAAGATCCCAAATAGAAAAACGATCCTCAATGGAAAGTATAGTGCTGGAGGAATATCAGTACCAAATTTCAAACTCTACTACAAAGCCATAGTAATCAAAACAGCTTGATACTAGCACAAGAACAGACCTGAGGGCCCATGGAACAGAATTGAAAACCCAGAAATGAATCCACAGACGTATAGCCACCTAATCTTTGATAAGGAACCTAAAAAATAGAATGGAAGAAAAACAGCCTCTTCAGTAAATGGTGCTGGCAAAATTGGTTAAATACCTATAGAAAACTAAAGCTAGATCCTTATATATCACCCTATACCAGAATCAACTCCAAATTGATCAAAGATCTCAAAGTCAAAGCAGACACCCTGAAACCATACAGGAAAGAATATGAGAGGGGATGGGAAGGTGGCTCCGTGGTAGAGTGCTTGTCTTTCATGCATGAGGCCCTGGGTTCGATTCCACAGCATCACATAAGCAGAAAAAGCTGGAAGTGGTGCTGTGGCTCAAGTGGTAAAGTGCTCGCCTTGAGCTGAAGAGCTGAGGGACAGGGCCCAGGCCCAGAGTTCAAGCCCCATGATCCAAAAAAAAAGAATAGGAGAAATCGTAGGTCTCCTATGCACAGGCTGAAATTTTCTCAATAGAGACCCAGAAACACAGCAAATCAAAGAAAAGTTGGACAAATGTGATTCCATGAAGCTGCAGAGCTTCTGCATGGCAAAGGACATAGATGGCAAGATCAATAGAAAGCCCACCGACTGGGAGAAGATCTTCACAGGCCATACAACCAATAAGGGTCTCTTATCTAAAATATACTTGCAACTCAAAAAATTATATCCCCCAACAACAAATCCTCAAAGAAATAACTGCCTGATAAATAAGTGCGCTAAAGGTTTAAAGAGAAACGTCTCTCAAGAGGAAATAATAATTGCCAATAGAAATGTGAAGAAATGCTCAACCTCTCTAGCCATAAAAAATGCAAATCAAAACAACATTGAGATTCCACCTCCCTCCAGTTAGAATGGCTATAATCAAGAAATATAATAATAACAGATGCTGGAGGGGATGAGGCGAAAAGGGAGCCTTACTACATTGTTGGTTGGAGTGTAAACTTTGGAAAGCAGTCTGGACATTCCTCAAAAGACTCACATAGAGCTCCCCTATGACCTAGTAATTCCACTTTTGGACATTTACCAAAAAGATTATAAACAAGACCATACTGAATCTACCATACTGAAGCATAACTATATTTGTTGCAGCATTATTTACCATAACCAAATTATGGAACCAACCTAGATGTCTCCCAGTAGATGAATGAGTCAAGAAAATGTGGTGTATATATATATGCAATGTAATTCTATGCCTCCCTCAGAAATAATGGCACTTCCCCATTTGTTAGGAAATGGAAAGGTTTGGAAAAATTACATTAAGTGAAGTAAGCCAGGCCCAAAGAAACATAGGTCCTATGGTTTCACTTATTTGCAATAACTAGTGTATGTCTGGGACAAGCAGAAAAGGTCAAAAGCTATGTACACATGACCAGATAAGATAATGTTAAGCAAAATGAACCTCAAGATAGGGACCCAAAGGTTTTTTCTTTCTTTCTATTATTCCTAAAGTATTTATAGTGTACAATGAGATTTTTTGTTTCTTTGTATGTTCCTCCAACACGGTATAACCCCTGTTTTCACTATATCTGATATTGGTGCCTTGCATCTTGTATATACACTTCTGTGGCTTGGGAAGGGGAAAGGAAAAAACAAAAATGTTTATTTAGAGATACAGGCTGACCCTTTGTAACAAGGAGATGTACAAAACACTATGTTGAAAAACAAACATTACAATTTAGGCGGGAAGTGTTAGGGATGGGGAAGGGGGGAGTGTAATTGTGGATGTGGGAGGGAAGGGAGGATAGGGGACAAACAAATGCTTGATAGGAAATGTACTCATGACCTTGCTTATGTAACTGTAACCCCTCTGTACCATACTTTTTACAATAAAAACATATTTAAAAATATTTAAGCTAGCTTTATTATATAGTTTATACTATTTTTTCCATTTTTGTTCCTTTTATTCAACAAATTTATTCTGTTCTCTAACCTATCCATGGGTAGACTTTAGGATATTTATTTATTTTTATTGATAACAACATCCAAATCAGTAAAGTCTACGAGCAGTAATTTACCAACGATGATATGAGTGAAGGGAAAAACTTCTAGGGGAGAGATATAACTAAAAAATGTACAAAAGGAAAACACTACCTTATATTTTATAGCACAGATTAATAAGAAGACCAATGGCCTGAAGATAATGTGGGATCGTCAAAATATATACTCTGTTTTTGTTGAAAATGTATGGAACCTTTTCCTTCAAAATGAATCTTAAAAGCCTTAAGGCTCACATGTAAGACCAGACCAGTCTATAGGACTCAGGAAGTATATTTTTAGTTTCCAATCAGATTTTCTAAAAGAACAAGAAGATCAAGGCAAGCTAGTAGTGAAGAGCAACAGAAATATGTTTTTTTTCTTTTAAAATACCTGAAGAGAAAATATTTCAGTGATAATTCGGGACAGATAAAAATGTTCAATTTGAAAACTAGCTTCAAGAAGGAAACTCAAGATCAGGAATCTTAGTCAAGTCAGAGCTTTTATCTGCTCCGGAAACAGAAAGAGCAAGAAATATGCTGCATGCTAATGAAGAAATGATGTAGAGTCCATGAACTGTGCTAAGAAATTGATTATTCTTAATGGACCATACATATTTATGTAAGTTCAACACTTAAGTTTGAAGAAACACTTCTTTAAAAAGCAAACAGTCTATTCAGCCAGTAAACTAGTTTGAAGAGAGATTATTGGTTGAAAGTCCAACTATTTTAGAATAGTCCAAATAAATGCCAGTTAGTGAGAACTTCACTGATGGTGAAGTAGAGATCTAGTCCTTAAAAAAATGGTTATACAAATACTTATGAAGTTGAGTTATGATAATAAAGAACAAAATATAACAAATTTCAGTAGAATGTATAAGAAAGGACTTTATATTTATAATTAGGCATTATCTTGGGAGTATAAATCATGAATCTAATACAATAATTTTAGTAGGAGTTAATTATAATTAGAGATTATATTTTTACAGAAATATTTGCATTATCTTTCAGTAACATTATTAGGAGCTTCAATCTTACAAATTGTAAGCAATTTTTTTTGCCATTCCTAGAGTTTGAACTCGTGGCCTAGGCACTGTCCCTGAGCATCTTTTGCTCAAAGTATCACTCTACCACTTGAGCCACAGCACCACTTCCAGCTTTTTCTGTTTATGGGGGGAATAAGGAATAAAACACAGGGCTTCATATATGCTAGGCATGCACTCTACCACTAAGCTACGTTCCCAGCCTATAAGCAAACTGTTTGAAACTAATATTACACTAAAACTTGGCAAGTAAAAGTTTAAAACTATAATGTAATCAAATCACCAATTTTTTAAGTTTCAATATCTTGATCATACATATGCTCCTTCCTTAATTAGTCTTATTTCTGATATGACTGACTGATTACATGTCAGAAATAAAATTAAGTTATCAGAAGCCCTCTATTTTTTCTTGTACATTTCATTACCTTTGATAAGTAATTTTTTAACCTTATTGTATGGGGCAGCTTCCTCTCTAATATGTTGTCTGATGACAGCTCTTTGTTGTCATTCAGAGTTTTGAGTAGCCACTTGCCAGACTGCAATCCAAATTGGTCCAAGAAACCTGCAAAATACAAAAAAAGTAGTTATATCATATTACTACTAAGATTATTTACAGAGAGGAAGTCTCTGTCATTCTCTCTCTCTGTCTTTCTGTCTCTCTCTGTGTTTCTCAGTTTCATTCTCTTTCCATTCTGTATTTTCTCATCTCCTTTTTGGCAAGAATAAGGAGGATTAGTCATACAAAATCCAGCTACCATATTTTGAAAAGCCATCTAGAGATATAGTCTTTTTAAAAAAATATTTCTTATTTTTAAACAGTTGTAGGAGGGATTTGATCTTCAACAAAGCAGTACATGAATAACATGAATCTTGATCCATGCCATTACTTAATCATTCATCTTGGCAAAAATCTTCTCCATAATCTACCCCTATGTAAGTTTCTGCTAGCACTTACATCTGATGTATTATTTTATATTTTTTAATTTAAATTTTAATATTTTTTTGTTGGTCATGGAGCTTGAACGCTGGGCCTGGGCTCTGTCCCTGCGCTTTTCAGCTCAAAGCAAGTGTTCTACCGCTTGAGCCACAGTGCCACTTCTGGTTTTCTGGTGGTTTATTGGAGATAAGAGTCACACAGACATTTCCTGCCCTGGCTGGCTTTGAACCGAGATCCTCAGATCTCAGCTTCCTGGAGTAGCTAGGATTACAGGCATGAGCCACCAATGCCCGGCTTTTATGTTTATATTTTTAAGTGTTTGTTACCTTGATATAATAAATTGTTGTGTCTGTAAGAGCAGAAAAAAATCCTTGTACTATTTTTTCATTACTGTAACTCAGAAGTTAGAAAAATACTTGATATAGAGAAGTTCTAGAAATGTTCAAATAATGAAAAAAAATATTACTCATCTTCACCCAGAAAATGAGAGAAAGAGAAGTTTTGCTTATCCTTTTCTTATGGGACATCTCCAGTGTTTCTGGAAAGACATGAAGAATTTAATGGCTATGAGTACAGTCATTTTATTGGTTAAGATTCATCAATTGGAGCTGGAAGCTGCTTAAAGTGATGCAGATTATTTAATATTACTTCTTAAATATTTTACTTTTCTGTCTTCAGTATAAATTTTATTTGAAAAATAAATTTCCATTCTTATTTTCATATTTTCCAGTATATATCTTAAGGTGTACTCTTACTTTAAATTCCATGCAGTCACTCTTCCAAAAATGGATGGGAAAATCTCTTGGCCTATTGCCAATTCAATGTACCTTAAAAGAAACTGAAGTTTTAATACATGACATACATACATTGGTTTGACTACCTAAGGATGGCAGAAAATTCCATCCATAATGTGTTACATGTACGAAATCCTAATTTTTATTGTACACTTCTTGTACACTTACCAAGGCCAAGTCCTGATGATCTTTACTAAACATTTATGAACCTGTAATATTATCACTAGTAAGTTTTCATTATCATTTTGAAAGTTGATTGAAAATATGAAGTGCAAATAACTGCATCCCAATATTTTTAATTACTGTTTTTTAACAAAGTTGACCTTTACAATAGACACATGTAGAAGAAATGTTTAATTTCTCTGGCCAAAAAGAAATACAAATCAAAACTACATTGAGATTCTACTTCACCCCAGTTAGAATGGCTATAATCAAGAAATCTAATAACAACAGATGCTGGAGGGGATGTGACCAAAAAGGAACCCTACTGCATTGTTGTTGGGAGTGTGAACTTGTTCAACCACTTTGGAAAGCAGTATGGAGGTTTCTCAATAGACTCCAAATAGAGCTCCCCTGTGACCCAGCAATCCCACTTCTGTGTATTTACCAAAATGATCACAAACAAGGTCAATCTAAAGATACCAGCACAACTATGTTTATTGCAGCATTATTCACCATAGCTAAGATATGAAACCAACCCAGATGTCCCTCAGTAGATGAATGGATCAAGAAAATGTGGACACAGACATTTTTTTGTTATTGTTGTTTTAATGTACTATGTGATTTTTTGTTTCTTTTGTATATTCCTCCTCCTATAGTGTATCCCCATTGTCATGTATTTGATTTTGATACCTTGCATCTTGTATATACATTTATCTAATTTGAGGAGGGGAAGGGGAATAACAAAATGCTGAAACAAGGACACAGGATGACCCATTGTAACAATGAGACTCACAAACTTTATGTTGGAAATGAACTTTGCAAATTTGGGGTGGGAGGGAGTGGAGAGTGGAGGTGGGGAGGAAAGAGATAGTAGAAAAAAAACAAAGAGGGCTGGGGAGGTGACTCAGTGGTAGAGCACTTGCCTTGCATGCCTGAGGCCCTGGGTTCGATTCCTCAGCACCACATAAGCAAAAAGAAAAAAAGCCGGAAGTGGCGCTGTGGCTCAAGTGGTAGAGCGCTAGCTTTAAGCTGAAGAGCTGAGGGAAGCTCCCAGGCCCAGAGTTCAGGCCCCACTGGACCCCCCAAAAAAAAAAACAAAGAAGGGGGTAACAGTGCTTGAAAAGAAATGTACTTATTAGGTTACTCATGTAACTGTAACCCCTCTGTATAGCACCTTTACCTTGACAATTAAATGAAATTTTAAAAAATGTCCTTTAAAATAATTTTTTACACATACACTAAAATATATTTATAAAGTAAAAAGGATTGACTTTTTAAAAAATAAAATTCTCTGAGGTCCATTTATTGAAATGAAACCTAAACACATTGCAGAAAACTCAAGCATTTTTTCTTATAAAATTCCAAGTCATTTCAAGACCATAAATAAACAATATCGAAAATAAATGTTAATAACTTTTATAATGTTTTGTCAAGAGGAAAGTGCAGAGACTGTTCTAGAGATTTGTATAAATAATTTATACTTGTATAAATTAATTCACTAAGCATAAAATAGGATTTGTAAATACTTGTTCAGATTTTTAAACTTATAAAATGAAATGAACTGTGTAAGTTCTCTAAATGCAAGACATTACACTGGTTCTACATTTTGTAAAGTCCTTTTCACTTTGTTCCATGCCATTCACTCTATAATCAGTAGCGGGGATTGAATTAATTTCCTTTCCCTTCACTTATTGGAATTGGCAGACTTCATTATAACTACATTATTACATTTTTATTCTGAAAACTCCCTCATAATTTCACATATACACCTAAGAACTCAGCATTTACCTATATATTCAAAACCTGTTTTGTACTTGGACATATCCTGAAGCCTATTAGAGTCATATATCATTCAGGGATGAATTTAGATGCTACTACCACATCTCTACTAAAATATTAAGATGTACCTTGTCTGTTTTATTAATGTATTATAAGAATTAATTAATAATAAGTTTTCAATTCCCCTGCCTAGGTTTTATGTAATTTATAAGTGATTTCACAGCTTCTAGATAATTAATTCTGCTACTTGTCTTTGATCTTTAATCAACATTTCAAATTCCTCTGTTTGTTTCTGATGGTACCCTGCAGCTTTTAAATATACTTCATTTCCACTTTATTTTCCAGACAAAAAGCAAAGCATAAATGTCCAGGTGGAACAATGTGATTACTTAATTTTTTCTTTCCTTTCCTTTTATATATTTATTTTTTCCTATTCAGATTGAAGTATCTACATTGCTCTACCCAGAAAGCTATGCTTTGATTTTTGGATGGAAAAATAAAGAAATAATAGAAAATTAACTAAACAAAATAACCAGAAAGAAAATTTATAAATTACCTATTCCCCTCAAATCATCTTATTCTCTTTCCTACAGTTCATATGTTCTGGGAATGTAAATATTTTCAAGTTAAAAAGTGTGAATATCTTAAGAAATGAAATATAGATGTAAATATGTAAAAGCTCATATATTCAAAAAACTGTAATATATGCATATATTACATGTTATAATTACATAATATATTACATATTATATATGTGTGTCTCTATATATACAAATACATATATGTGTATATAAACTAAAATGGTTATTAGGTTTAAAACAGCCTCAGCATCATTACGAAACAAGGAAAGACCCATAAGGTACTCACCATGTCATGATATCCAGTCAATGCTGGTCTAAGAGTTTGAGTCTAAGGATTACAGTAGGATATTGAGTTTTATGTTGCAGAAAATTTGATAGAAAAACAGGACGATTCTATTTGGCACAATCAAACAATCTAGAAAACCATGGCAACAATTTTACTTGAATTAAAACTGTTAAAAAGTTGATTTGACTCTTAAAGCTACGAAAGTCTATAATATATATTAGGCTTGTGAAGTTAACATGGGCTCCAAATTTATGTGTCATTATTATTATTTTGAAATGCTTCATTAATGATAAGGATATATAAGTTGTAGAATTAGAAAAACCAACAAGTTTTAACTAGAAAATGCCATATAAAAAACATCTAATTTAACCTAAGGCTAAAATGCAAAGTCTTTTACTAGAAAAGTTATAGGTAAATGTAACAAATAGAATGACTTTGACTCATATAAAAATCACTTGGTTTGGGAAAGTTAATTCACATATTATATAGAACTATAATATCTAATACAATGATAAAAACTGAAAGATTAGCCAGGAACTGGAGGTGCATGACTGTAACTCTAACTATTCAAGAGGCAAGATCTGAGTGTTATAATTTGAATCCAACCTTGGCAGGAAGGGTTAGATGGGAGGATGAGAAGATTGAAAGGGGTAACATTGATCAAGATGAATTTTATTTGTAAACTGCCTTGTTAAATGGAAATTCTTCTGTACAATTACTTAAAGATAATACAACAGAATATAAAATCAACTATAAGAGGACACAGGTACTCATCTTATTTAAAATGAACATTAAATACAAAATTCACAATAACCAATAAATTCGATATCTATGAGGAAGTACTTGACTCTAAGCTTTGCTGTTTGATAGCTCACACTCAGAGGATTTATCCTCCTTTATTTTCCATTTTCCTTCCTCTTAGCAGAAACTAATATGATAGTTAATACAACCCAAACATTAATGCTGATCCAAGGTTTGAAATACCCCAAGTAAAATGACCCAGTTGATTTCATGCAAAATGATTCCTTTTCTCTCCACAAAACAGTCATAACTTTGGAGGTCTATTTGAATAGAGAAGTCATTCTTTCAGAAGTTCTGCTTTTCATTGTTATTAATTCTTATGATGGAACTTCATCCCTTTCTGTATCCAGCTATAAGAACTGAGTCTCCAAATTGACAAAATGGCCTTTGGCTTTGAAACTTCACTTTTAATTGGTGATAAACCAAACTCAGTTGTTCATTGTTACTCTTCAATACAGGTATTGCACCTGGAAATAGCTGTTCAGTTCAATTGTGCTTTCAATCTGTCTTTCATCACTTTTTCAATACTTACAGCCTTGCATAAGTAGTGTATACTCTCACATCTCACTTCATCAGTGATAAGCATTTTGACAGAACATTAGCACACACCAAGAACCATTATTATTCCATGAACTCACAGTTATATCCTTAATGTGAGCCTGCTTCCAGAAATCCAGGATCAAAACATTTTATATCCCCTTTCCTATCAACACTTCTATTCCTTAACTTCAATGAGTTACCTGGAATAGTATCTGAGGTACAGAGTTGCATGATGGCAGTTTCTCAGAGGACAGTCTCAGAAACATTTGAGGTAAGTAATAAAATAAAAAAGAGGCTTAAAAAGTTGTTCAAGACTAATGGTGACTATTTCACTGGGAACTCTGTACTTGGTATCATTCTTCCCTTTGGTCTCAAGTTGAGATAAAGTGGCTCAACCACTGTATCTCACCTGCAGGCACATTAGCTCAATGTGTAAAACTTGATATATAAGTTGAAAACTTGATATATAAGTTGCCTCCAGGGAGAAGGTATCATCTTGAGTAATACAGCTCCACTCTACCAAGGACAATTCACTGAACATGACAATTTGGGGAAGTGGCAGTGACAATTTAAGTACTGCATGAAATAAACTTTTCAGTGTAGGAGAGGGAACAGGATAGCGCAACCAGAGGAACTATTTTGGTATGCATTGTGTACAGCAACTTCAACTTCACAAGGGTTATCTGGAACAGTAGATATAAGACTAAAGGTTAACTTTAGGAAGATAATAATTGGGAAATGGAATGAAAGAGATTTTTATGATGTTGGTAATATTCTCTCTGAGATATGAGGAATGATTAGGAGGCTAAATACAGCTCATGCATATTCTTCAAGTTTTGAAACTGAACATTGTGTATTTCTGTACAATATGATATTTTAATCAAAAGTTTACTTAAAACAGAAATGGCACAATGGGGTGTTATTCAGCTATTAAAAATAAGGAAAGTCTATGGTATGCAGAAAGAAGAATGGAACTGGAGATCATCACATTATCACATTAAGTAGAATGTCAGTCAGAAAAATAAGTCAGTCAGAAAGTACCACATTTTGTTTATTATGAGGAATGACTTAAAATAATTATGTAAGTGGGCTTAGAACAAGTAAGGGAATGGGAGAGAAAAAGAGCAAGGAATTGGAAGGACAATTAGGAGTAATGCAAAGCCTAAAACAAAGTACCCTACATTTATATGGAAAATACTAGGATAAAACCCACTATTTCACACAATTAACATATACTGGTGAAATAAATAAGGAGAAGAAATACTAAAACAACCAAAACTGTAGCACAATGTTTAAACATGATAATTCCAAGTTAAAGATCAGTTTTACTTTCACACTGGTTGTGTTTGGATGTAATTTTTTAATCTATTGTTTATTATTCAGTTTTTCCATGGTGGATATTTATCATCATGGTAAAAGTCACCAAGATTGAAAAGCTTTTTCACACAAATGTTGAGCTGCCACCCAAAATATTATTTTCTTAAAATTGACTACAGTAATGTCAATGACAACTGTTCTAGAATATATACACATTGGTAGCTAAACTTATTTAGCACAACCACTTTTTCTGAACCAGATTTCAGAGATGAAGTTGACTAAATTAAAAGAAAGACAACCTAATGGCTTAGTAATTGCCACATAAATACCCCATCATTACAATGTGAATATGTGATTGCTTTTCTCTTTTACAGATGCCTCTGTTTTACATGATATTTACTTCAGCGCTATTAGATGTAATTATATGGTGCATTTCAGGAGAATGGAAACAAAGGAAAGTTTGTTTTATTGATCTATATAGCTTAGACTTAATTGTTGTTTTCCAAAGGTCATTTTATTTGGATGTGAATGCATTGTTTCTTCTGTTCTAAACCCCAGAATAGTTTGTGTTTTGTTTGGTTTGGTATTTTATAACTAATTAAACAGACTGCATAGCTTATTTTGGAAGTATAAGAATATGACAGCTGACGAATAGAAATATCAACCCTAGGGAACTAAGAAAGTCATTAACAATGACAATGTCACATGATAATATCATTATTCAGTTTTTATTACAGTGCTCTCTAAGTTAAAAATATAAAGGTAGTAAGAATCTGTAGTGACATAGTTCATGCTCATAAAACACATTTCTATTGCCTTATGGAGAAATTAGACTATATTTCTTTTTTCTTTTTAAAAATTTTATTGTAAAGGTGATAGAGAGGGGTTATCATTACATAAGGATGACATTGAACAATGTCATCCTCTCCTTTTTTCCCTCTCCTTTCCAACTTCTCACCACATCCAAATTGTATAGTTCTTTCCAAACATAGTGTCTAGTGGGTTTTATTGCTGAATTGGTTCATCCTTTGCCCCATCATTTCTGGGCTTCTCTTTCCCTTCCCCAAATCAGATAAACCTATATACAAGACAAAGGGTACAGAAATAAAAAAAAACAATAGATAGTAAAAGACAAATAATTATACTTGGACAGGATTAATTAAACAGCAATCTAAACATTCACACAGTGAGAACAAAGGACTTTATTCTTAGGGGAGGATCTCAAGGGCTGTATAGCTATGCGCATATAAGCATATAAAGTGATGCTTATTGAACTCCAAGAAATAGAAGCAAGATGTTGTTTTTGTTGCAGTGTTTGGAATTATTTTTCTTTTTTCTTTGCTTTCTTTTTTAAAAGTTTAATTAAATTTTATTGTAAAAGTGTAGTAGACAAGGGTTAAAGTTATATAAATAAGGTAAAGAGTACATTTCTTGTCAATGTTACCTCTCTCTCATTTTTGTCCTGCTTTCCCTCCCCCGAACCGTCCCCCTATCCCAAGTTGTAAAGTTCATTTCCAACATAGTCAGACTATATTTCTGAGTATTCTTCACACTTCCATCTAATTGCATGATGAAGCAATGGCCAAAGACTCACTGTACGTATTTCACAGTTTCCTAAGCTAGGATTCCAAGAACCCCTTCATGTAGTCTCCATGTCCTCTTTCCCTCTAACTGTCATAGAGAAACAAGCAATCCATCTGAAAACTATGAGGTTAAGAGAAGAACAGAAACCTAAAAGGGACTTAAGTCCTAGGATAACAAGAATTCAGGACTGTAACATCCATAGAGAACTATTCATAGGAGTAAGAAG
Organism: Dipodomys ordii; assembly: GCF_000151885.1. NCBI lineage: Eukaryota > Metazoa > Chordata > Mammalia > Rodentia > Heteromyidae > Dipodomys > Dipodomys ordii. The sequence goes on from NW_012267300.1 coordinate 1,712,320, forward strand.
TAAGCTGCAGTTGTAACAATCCACTTGAATCTGGTTTGTTACTCTAAACAATGTCTCTAAAATCTACAAAAATTCAAACAGCAATTTTTACATTGCCATTAAAAAGACCAGAAATGTGTTAGCATTTTATAGAACAGTTAAGATGTGAATAAATAGAACCCAGAGAGCTCTGTTGAGATGTGTGATGTCCCCACATATCTGCCATGCCGTGGAAGGCTCATCGTGAGACTGTGACCCCAGAGAAAGTGACTGAGAAAAGCAATGTACTGGTTACTAGTGGAAGTCTTTAGGAGATCATTTCAAGAAAATGTGAATTACAAAGTTTTAAAACAATGGAATCATGACAAGAAATAAAAAGTCTTAGCACTGGAAAGGACCCTAATGGTAGTCCTAGAGGAGGAGCAGAATGTCTTAATTAAAAAGGCCATAGGAAATTACAGTTTTAATGTATCTATGTATTCATACGTGAATGTGTGATTCATTCCTCTGGTATTTCTTAACAAATCTATGATGATGATGATGATGATGATGATGATGATGATTAATGTTAGTTAGATTAATGTCCTTTCACTCTAGCTTGGTGTTTTTTGCTTAAGAGAATAGTTCATCCACTTAAACCATCTCCTATTCTAGCTTTTATTGCTGGTAAATTGGAGATAAGAGTCAAAGACTTTTCTTAGACTTTCTTTCCTGGCTTGCTTAGAATCTCTGTTCTCAGAACTCAGCATTCTGTGTAGCAAGGCCTATAGGCATTAGCCACTAGAGCTTGGCTTTATTGTTTTGCTTCAAAGATTCTCAAGATTACTATCATTAAGTTGAGAGAAAATACAAGTAAAAGTTAAATATTCAGAAATAATGTATGTGTAAAATCTACTCAGAATAAAGATTGTATGTGTTTATTGATCTACAGGATGAACTAGACTCATAGCCTTGCATATTTTGTGAGAAATACAGATTAAAAACTAGGTCTTGTACAAAAATTTCCTAAGAAAAATAGCTCAAGAACAGCCACAAAACCTATGTATACTGGCAGGGAATACTCTCCTTTGCTCATAGCAGATATGATGATTGATAACAAATATAAAGAACTTCAGTATTGTTGCATTATTGCCCTTGAAAACAATAGAGGGAGCAGAATCAGAGCCCAATCAATTTGTCTGATCAAATTCTACTGAAATATAAGGTTTTATAAAGCATGTCTAACATTAAAAGTATCTGCAATAGCAAAGACTAATTTCTGTGTTTTCATAGCCTTCTTTATCATGTATTTAATGTCTTAAAGAAAGAAAAAATATTTTTTAGCTTATTAGTTCTCATGTCAGAAGATTGTAGGTGGGTCTGCTAGAAAGGTCAATGCCTTTGACAAAAAACTATACCTTAAAAACAGATTTGGTTGGTTAAGACTAGACATAAAGCTCTCAAAATCATTTCATACGTGATGGGAAATGAGAAAAATAACTTTAGTTTTTGAATGACCAGGTCAACATTTAACTAGATACATGCATGCACATTTTGAGAGGTTAAAACTAAGTTCAATTGTTTTTAGAAACAGACTTGAGGATTACATATTTGGATAAATGCATGTTTAACCAAACATTATACTATCAGTATAGTAGTCATCATTTACTGATAGTCACTATCTCTGTTTATTTTACATTGGCTAATTAAAAATGGATTCAATCACGACAGGTAAAGGTGGCTCATGCCTGCAATTCTAGGTACTCAAGATATGGAGATACCAGAAGACAGAACATCTGAAAAACCAATCTGAAAGATACCCAGCTCTCAAATATTTCACAAAAGCCAATTTGGAAGCATGGCTCAACACCACTCAAACAAGTCTAGTAAGTGAGAGACTGTGGATTCAATTCTTGGTACCAAAACAAACAAACAAACAAACAAAGGGTACTTAATCTTTAGCATTAATGGTAATTGCATATATCTATTAATCAAATTAATAATAATTTAGCTCTAATCCTATTCTACTATTAATATTTTACTATTGAACTCTACTATTAATACTTATTAATTTCCTTGCTATTATAAATTATTCACATACAATAAGTTCTGAGCTTCTTCTGTGACCAGGATTTAGGCCTAAACACTGCTAGTCATGATTGATGTATTACTGTTTAGAGAGCTTAAGGCCTTGCTGCCAGTAACTAACTTTGCTATTGATTAGAAAAAACATAGAAACCTCTCTTTCATATGCATTCTTCACATTCATATTGTCTTAATATATGGACTGCTTTCTTAATGGAAAGAATTTTGAGAATTTCTTTTTAATGGTTTGGATCAAGAAATTGATTTATTTACTGTGTTTCTAGAAGGATTTTTTATGGATCTAAACTATTAAAATAACCAGGATACATCTCTTTTCCTTGTTCTTAATAATCATCAGACTAGTCTTAGAGTCTGAGTGAGTGAAAACATTGGTGTGTGCACTGATGATAGTCCTATTTAAACACAATGGACACAACTTCTAAATGTATGTATAAACAATTGTCAGGAGGGAGGGATTCAAGAAAAATTAATAACTATCTTGTGCTTTAAAAAATTAATGTGGGAAGTGGCGCTGTAGCTCAAGTGGTAGAGCGTTCACCTTGAGCTGAAGAGCTAAGGGACAGTGCCCAAGCCCAGAGTTCAAGCCCCACGACTGACCAAAAAAATAATAATAATAATGTGGTGTTGAAATGGTATCCATTCAAGTTTGCGCAGCTGGCTTGATGCTGATTATATTTTAAGCCAGGAAAGGATAATTAAGATAGAAAATAATGTAAGGCTATTCATGACAGAAAAGATTCCAAGAATACTACAACAAAGGCCATTCACTAGTCAAAGGAGAAAGCTATGATATATTTAATAAACAATTATTAGTTTATTGCTTCTTCTCCCTCCTCTAATGGAGATTGCTTTGTTAAAATATTGTACATAACCAGAGAGTTATGTTTAAACTCAATTATCATATATTTCTGTTCTCATTCTCTGGCTTATATACTATAAAACAGATAAAACTCAATTCAAGTTTAGCCTGATAGGGGTTTTCATGCATATGTTAATCATATAAAGCAATATTCCTAAGGAAAGGGGCTCATTGAAGCCTTGATTAAAACATAAAAATAACAAAAATTCAAGAAATACAATCTTAATATAATTATTTTAATTGGTATTTATGAAATCAACTTGTATCATCAGAACATATTAGATAACTTGGATTTCATTGCTAATACTTTCAAATTTTTATTAACATACAATTTGCTTTGTCATGCTTTTTTGTAATGATGCATTGATATTAATCTTTTAAATGCTGATTCTTTTTAAGCCTAATAATTAAAATTACCCATATATTCAAACATGTTGTTAAAAGCAATACTAAATTCATTCATTTTGAAAATTCTTATTCTCATCTTTTTGAGCTAACATTATGAAATTCCTCACTTCTTGAGAAATGATTTGTTTGATTGGTTTTGCGTTATTCAAAACATTCTTATCTAACTGAATTCTATTAAAACTGCATTAACTTTGTTATCACTGTATAATATCTGAGATCTTTGAACTGTTTAGTGCACAGACATATACGGCTTACAGATTTCAGAATGCTTTCAGAAGCATAATTTAAATTTATATGTACAGATTCACAGAGTCTGAGGTCTCCGTATGATTGTTCATGTCTGTGATTAAATTGCCAAAGTTTAAAAATGAGAACTTCAACTTCAATGATTCTCATAAGTATATCTAAAGCATCTGTTTTCCTCGGTTGGGTGGTTGCACAAATGCATTTTTTATGGAGAAATCACAACTATTGGTTACATTCTCTTCTATGAATTTTCTATGAACTCTAAGCAATGGTGCATCTCATTGGGCTTCATCTGTGTTCTTCATAGCATTAGATAAGTTAAAGAGAAGGATGTAAAAAGTCTATTTTTAGGAGGAAGCAAAACTTTGCCTTGAGTTCTTTCTCATTAAAGAAAGAACTATTTATGTAGATTTTGCATTGATTTGGGAGTTAAATCAGTTCTGCAATTGTTTTTGCTGAGTTTCCTGCGGGTTGTTCAGGCTGTCACAGTATATAGAACGTCATTACCCTGGTATCACTCTGCAAAATTTCCAAGTGATTGCATTCCAAACATAATTAAGAGAAAACTAATGTTTTCAGACACGCTAATTCTTTATTTGAAGTGATTGTTTTATAGCAGAATGCATTCACAATTTTATCCAACTTTGATTCACTCATCAAATAAATTAAGACTTTTATCTATTAGGCTATTTTGGGAAGACTTCTGATTTTCTGTTGAAAACTTACTAATTTGAATTATATTTTTTCTCTGTTTATCGGTTCATGTTATATAGTAATCTATTTCTCCCTCAAGAAGTTATCAGGCAACTTTTCACACTGCTTAATCTGATTTTCAAGGATTAGGTAAACCAATGGAAAACATACATTTAATATTGTGCTGGAAATACACGTATGAGGATTTTCTAATTCTTAACTGACTTAACTGAGTGGAAAGATCCCCAAATATCATCCTGATATTTCAGGATTTAGCAAACTAGGGAAACTAATGTATTGAGGTATGCTGTTGAATCACATAAAATAATATGTTATAAATAGTATTCAGACATGATTTATAAAAAGTTTAGAGATTTCAAGATTTCTTTTTTTCATGGCAGGTACAGAGACATAGACTTCATAGTTACGGCTTACCAAATAGCATCCACTTCACCTCTCTAATAGTGTTCATCATTCTAAAATCCCTGCCAACTAACAATTCATATTTAGATAGAAAACATCCAATGGTATTAAAAAGGCTTGTAATTCAATTTACTCTTGCTAGCTATAACCACATTTCAAGTACAAGACACGAGTAATTTGATTAATAAACTTTAGAAAAGATTTCATCCAATTATGCATATAACTTATATTTGAAACACCTCTATAGAAATGATTCTTTTGTCTAGAGAATGTGGAGGCTTCAAGATGATTTCTTTGTTTCTTTGTATGTCCCTCCCCCACAGTATTACCCATGTTTTCACTGTATTTGATGTTGGTATATTTTGTGGAGGGGAAGGGAAAAAACAAATTGTTTAAATAGGGATACAGATGCACCCATTGTAACAACAAGATGTACAAGACGAACTTTACAACTTTGGCAGAGGGTGGGGAAGGGAAGAGGTGCGCGGAATGGGAGGAGATGGGAAGGGATAGGAAGGGGAAACAAAGGAGGAGGCAACAATGCTTGATAAGAAATGTACTCATTACCTTGCTTATGTAATTGTAACCCCTCTGTATGGTATTTTCACAATAAAAAGCATTAATAAAAATGTAAGGAAATTAAAAAGTAACAAAATTTGAAAATATTTTTTCTTCTGAGATGACTTCAAATGTGATCATAAATTTCTTATATGTCTCCAAAGAAGGATCTACTTGTGATTCCCTTGACTTTTCTTTCTTTTTGTTTGTTCTTTTAAACAAAAATAATGTTCTGCTAATGTGCTTAGTTGGAATTTGATATGAAGTTCAAGTAACATGTGTTCCTTGTGGTCAAGAATCTTATGGAAAGCATCCTGGCATGACAATAAAAGCTCAATGTATCCAAACAGAGAAGTTAATCATCATCATTACCATTTATACCTCATTCTGATAACTGCTGATTCTTGCAATAGCAAATTAACATAAATTCCAGAGAACAACAAAAAAAATATTATATGCAGCAGAGAAACCAAAATATCATACATGAATGAGTCCTAGATTTTTTATTTATATAAAAACAAAGGCATCAATAAATAACAATAGATTTAACATGACAAAATAAGTTTCTGAGAGCTCACACATAGAATAATATATCCTTCTACAACTGATACAATTGCTATCAGTTAAAATTGATATTTCCTCTTGGTATTACCTTCTAGCTTACGCAGTAATGAGAAAGGAGGAATTACTATTTGTATAATGTATTAGGCTTTTTTCCCCCAAATTTTACTTTTTTACATTCTTTTTAGAACCTCAACTCTTTTTGCTCCAATCAGATGGAGTTAATCTTCCTTTCAAATTTTTTATCATGAATTTTTTTTCCTTATACTTACTCTCCAGAGCCATTGATAAATAATCATTTTAATGTGCTTCTACACTTGACATTCAGTGTTCAATTGTGGATATCTATCACTACATGCATAAGAACTATTTTTCTGTTGTTTGCTTTTTAGTCAGCTGGCTTCAGTATTAAAGTAATAAATAACTTCTATTTTCTAGTAAGATTTTAAAAAAAGGTGAGTAATAATTCTTCATTCAATATTTGCTAGACCTCATCAATGACATTATTTCTCCTGAGTTCTTTTAATTTTGGGTTAGGAAGATTATGATTACTTATGTAATCCACTTGCATGTTACATATCTATTCATAATTTCAATTTAATATTGTCCATTTCAACATTTTGTGTATTTCTAAGAAACCTGTTCCATTTAGTTTATTTAAATCATTGACATAAACTAAGTTCTTTTAATTATCTTTTTTAATGGATGGATTCATTAGTAATACATTCAACTTTATTACTAGATTTATGGTTTAGTGCTTGTCATTCTAAAGGGTTATGAATTTGACCTTTACAAAGAATGAAACCTTTGTCATTTTTAAATCAATGGCTTGAACTCAGAGATTCACACTCTTGCTTGGACTTTTTTGCTCAAGATTACTGTGCTACTACCTGACCCTAAGATGCACTTTAGCATTTTGGAGATGTAGTGTTATAGACTTTTCTGCCCTGGCTTCAAACTGTGATCCTTTGATATCAGTCCTTTAAGTAGTTAGGAGAAATACTTCCTCTTCATTACATGCATTTAGTATATTGGGTTATTTTTGTTACTCTCATTTACCTAAAATTAAATATTCTTGTTTCCTCTTTGATTCAATAGTTTCTCATACCTCTGATTTCAGCTGTTTCAGAAGTGAAAAGCAGGAGGTCAGATTCTGCAAAGAATAGGAAGACCCTATGTGTAAAACAAATTGTGCATAGTGTTATCTAAGTATTAGCTACATGGAAAACAGAGGCAAAGGCAAGAGAATTAAAAGTTTGAAGTCATTCTAAATACATTAGTCATATAGAGATCTAGAAAAGTGATCACCTGGGAAAATGTGAATCAGCTCATCATTTTCTGAGAAGGAGATAGATTCAGGTATCTTCTCTGTTACTGACAATGAAAAGTAACAATTATACATGTATGACTCAGAATACTGCTCCCAAAATTACCATTTTTCTGTCAGTGTTTTTCACTCTTTCTCTGGTCGTTTCTGTTTCTCAGGCTTAGAAGAGAACAGTCATTCTTTGTCAGGTTGAGGGCATCCAAGTGAACCAAAAGGTCAATCTAATTAAAAAAGGCAAAGAACTTCAAACCACAAGGGGAAAAAGATTCAGCTAAATGCCAAGGAATTTATATTGCTGAATGCATGAGGTAAACAGTCAAACAATGATGTGAATGTACAAAGGTGTCAAAGAGAGAGAGGAAAGGTAGCCTGTGACCTTTAAATTATTATTTCTTTAGTAAATTAAATGATATGTACTCCTTGAAAAAGAAACTCAGTACATTAGAAACATTTTAAATGAAATTAATTTTATTTCCCTCCAATAATTCAAAAATATTTTTATTCATAAACTATTGGCAAACAAACTGGATTAAAAAATAGCAACTAATCTGAAAGAAACAATTGTTTAATTGTTAGTCCTCACAGCTGTTCTTTATTTGAAATTGCTGTCTCCTTGCTTAAAAAACATCTTCCCAAGAACATAATTCAAAAACTACAATATTAATATAAATTGTAAACCAAATTACTGCGAGTGGGTGTAGACAACCTTTTTATTTTTCCTTTTTCTTTGTATCTTCTAGGTAATACAGAACTTCAAATGAATACCTAGCACAAATTTAGTAATTTTGTAATAGATGGGTAACATTTTCCTGAACTAGGTACATTATCTAACATGAAGTCACCTGGGATTTCTATTATGATGACAATTATTTAAGTGTTTTACAGTAGAAGTCTGTTAATAATCAGTAGCTCACCACATCTCAGTATTCTGGATGAGAAATGAGGCTTATAAGGAACCACAGTACTATCTTAATGATATAACTTCTTGTATCTATTGGTATTATTTTACCATTGGCTTTGTATGCCACATTATTTAGAAAATCATAAAATGCATTGTCTGCACACAATCATCACCAGTTTTTCTTGGCCTATCAACACAAAGTTCCCTTAAGTACTTTTATAGTCAAATATTTTTTAAGTGAAAACTGCAGGCTTTATTGTCAAAGCATGAGGATTAAGTTCATGAACAGATTCTATGAAAAATAATATTTGTCCAGTTGCTTCAATCATTTTATTTTTTCTTTTGATGATGTTCTAACTCCCTGTCCAGTGCCCTAATTACTCAGTATGAGTAGTATTCAAACTTTCTACATAACACACTTACCCTAATGCTGGTAACAGGCTAACTCTTACCAAGTAGCTTTGCCTTCCTAATTCCAGAATCCCCCATCTTGATACTGCTCTTGCTTATGCTTCCTATCTTTCCTTCCTTCCTTCCTTCCTTTCTTTCTTCTCTTTCTTTCCTTTCTTTTCTTTCTTTTCTTTCTTTCTCTCTCCTTTTCTTTCTTTCTTTTTTCCTTCCTTCCTTCCTTCCTTTCTTTCTTTCTTTCTTTCTTTCCTTCTTTCTTTCTTTCTTTCTTTCTTTCTTTCTTTCTTTCTTTCTTTCTTTCTTTCTTTCTTTCTGTCTTTCTTTCTGTCTTTCTTTCTGTCTTTCTTTCTGTCTTTCTTTCTGTCTTGTCTCTTTCTCTGTCTCTATCTCTCATTATTCAAGTACTATGTACTGAACTCAGGACCTTATATTTTCTGGGCAGGCACTGAACCACTTAGGCCACTTCTCCAGCACTTTCATTTGTGCATAGGTTATTTTTGAGGTAGAATGTTGCTTTATACCCTAGGCAGCCTAAACAGTGATCTTCCTTCTTAGCCTTCCCTTGTCACTGGGCATGAAAGGCATGCCCAGGCAGCTCAAGCTTGCCTCCAACCTGGATCTGACCTCCCATTTCAAAGATCTGGCATTACAGTCTTTTCCACCATGTTGGACTGGTGGGATGTTTCTAACTATTGTCATGCAAGTGTCTCTCAGATTTCTGAACATCAGGCTTTCTGTTGTCCAGTAATGGATCTACCTAGCATACCTAACTCCCTGAATAAATATTAAAGGGTTACAGGTTCTGAAATTCCATGGAGATCATAGTATCTCTTAGGTGAGTGTCTGGCATTACTGATTTCCCACAGGACTAAAGTAGAAGAGAGTTAATTGGCCTCAAACTAGTTATGTACCTCTTTAGCCTAGTGGGTTTTCCTCAAAACTATCTTATCAATTTCCCTCCTAGTTCTTATTCTTCCAGCAATGCTTTCAGTTTTAAGGCATAACAAGTGTCGTTTTCGCTAAGAATACAAAATAAATCATGAGGTACAGTGTGCATCTGTACATAGGCCAAGTCAGCTATGCTCTGAACTTCTGACCTTATATGAAATTATATGTCTCTCAGGGCATTGTTCACATTATTAAATATTTCTAATGACTACAAAAATTAAAGGATTCAAAGACAAATTTACTAATAACATATTCTTCATGCTGCTTTTAGTTTTGACATTATGTTTACTTTTGAAAACACTATAAAATGGGAGACTATATTTAATTTTTAAACAAAACTAGACTTGTAGATAAAATATAAATTTGTATAGCATAGAAGTTAATATGAATGAGAAAACTTAGTAAGTTAGCTGCTTTTAAGTATTCATATGTGGAATGTTTTCTTTAAAGTACTGATATTCAATGGGGCACTCAAATCCTCTGGAGAGCTTCTATAGACTCAGTTTTGCTATGAGTGTATTGGGATTTAGATTTTATTTCTGAACAGGGTTAAGTCAATGCAGACCTCAGAAACAAAAAAAATAACAAGGAGGAAGAAGCTCAGTGTGTCTGATTTCTGGTAAAATAGAATGATATGTTTTCACATTATGGTACTATATTTCACAAATATGTTTTTTCTATTTTTGTCAATATTCTAAAGATTCACTATGACTTGTAAACTGTAGAGCTGTTTTAGATAATAATTAAAGTTTTGTTGTCATAAATAATAATGTTAGCCATTCTCCCTTATCTGTGGCATGTCTTCTGTCTATCCCTGAAAAAATTCTTATTGCATATGGTAGGATTACTTGAATGCACTCCACACTACAATAAGAATATGAACAATGATACAAAGGTCAGAACATAGCATTAGTTGTGTATTGTTTATATATTTATTTTTGCATACTTTAATTTTAACAGGACTCAAAGCATAAATTAGTGCTATCAGGATGCAAAAATAATTCATTTTTTCTTGATTATATTTCATTATCTTTGCAGATTCCACAACAAATGTATATTTTTGTGCAAAATATTTTTAATGATTTCAAGTGTTCTGTAGACTTAATGATAAGATTCAGGTTTGATTGTGGAAAATTGACTCATGTTGATAGTTACAATAAGTAGATGATGAAATATAACTGAAAAGCATTCCTTCATACTTTAAAGCCTGCACTTTGAAATAAAGAAGCACTATAGTATGTATATAAGACACACAGAGAACCTGATTATAATTCATTAACATCTTGGTAAGTGTAGACCACAAGAATGGAAACTAGTATATTAGTGCAACAAGTTTTCATATTCCAAAGACATGTGGAATTCTTATTTCTTTTTTTTTCTTTTTTTTGGGGGGGTCCGGTCGTGGGGCCTGAACTCTGGGCCTGGGCGCTGTCCCTCAGCTCTTCAGCTCAAGGCTAGCGCTTTACCACTTGAGCCATAGCACCACTTCCGGCTTTTTTTCTTTTTTCTTATGTGGTGCTGAGGAATCAAACCCAGGGCCTCAGGCATGCAAGGCAAGCGCTCTACCACTGAGCCACCTTCCCATCCCTGGAATTCTTATTTCTAATCTTAGTTATAATTGGCTTTTGGAGTACAAATCCTTAACCCAGGACAATAGCTAAAAGGGTGCTCTCAGCACAGCCTTTTCAGTTTCCATCTTGCCACATGGTTAAATTGTTTTTTGTTGTTGTATCTATTTTTTATAAAAAGGTTATTGTAAAGGTGTTGTACAAAGGGGTTATAGTTACACCAGTAATGTAATAAATGCATTTCTTTATGAACAGTGTCACCCCATCCATGTTGTATAGTTAATTTCCAATATAGTGTCTCAAACATTTTTTTTAATGATGTGTTTTTTGGTCCATTAAAGATTTGAATACAGTTGTACTTCAGCTTTACCTCACTGTAGTTTAATTCATGCATCCATTTTACTGGTGGCTTCTAGATACTCTTATTTTTTTACCAATATCTATAATTTGATGTTTATGTACAATTATAAAGATATGGTATCATGGCCTCGGAAGGTGGCTTAGTGGTAGAGTGCTTGCCTCGCATTCCTTGGCACCACATGAACAGAAAAAGCCAGAAGTGGCTCTGTGGCTCAAGTGGTAGAGTGCTAGCCTTGAGCTAAAGAGCTAAAGGATAGCAGCCAGACCCAGAGCTCAAGCCCTATGACTGCAAAAAAAAATATATATATATACTTATATATATATATATATATATATATATATATAGTATCATAATTTTTCATCTCAGTAAATAATTTCTGAATTGAAAGTAAGAAGGAGTAGAAAAAATACCCTATCAAGACTATTTTTGTTTCTTTGGTAGCTATACTATTTATGATTAGTGGAAATGCTGCTGTTTAAGTCATTATTAACTTGCTAAATATCAATAATATCTTAGAAGCCTTTATTTTTTCATTTATTCTTGACTTTCACAAATCTCAAAAAAATTTTCTTTCTTATAGATATCTGAGTTTTTCTCATTTATATGATGGATATTTTACAAATGAAGAAACTAATACACAATAGTAATAAAGAACTTCGACAGAGTTGGCAGTTTGCCATAGTACAGGAATAACATTTTCATCATTCAATATCATCATCATTCCAAACATAGAGTTTACTAAGCCAGATTATGAACTTCTAGTAGTGTTTTCCCCAGTTTCTAGGATGTGATATCTCAGATTTGTACTTTGATCTCTACCTAATTCTCAGTCTATAAAACATCATTATTTAAAGGATGAAAATGAATTTTCATGTCTTTTATATCAAAAGAGTATTTCTTTGGAGTTTTATTTCTTTAGAGTTTTATCTCACCTACCGTTTCTCTTGCTATGCATTCTATAAATAATAACAAAGAAATTCTGGTTTACTTACAATTGCTAGTAACAATTACTGTCAAATTGCAGAATATCCGAGATAGTTAAAATTGCCTTAAGAAATTAGCTTGAGGGGCTGGGAAGGTGGCTCAGTGGTAGAGCGCACGACTTGCATTCCTGAGGCCCTGGGTTGGATTCCTCAACACCACATAAGCAGAAAAAAAGCCAGAAGTGGTGCTGTGGCTCAAGGGGTAGAGCACTAGCATTGAGCTGAAGAGCTGAGGGACAGCGCCCAGGCCCAGAGTTCAGGCCCCATGACCGGACCCCCCCCCAAAAAAAAAAAAGAAATTAGCTTGAGCAAAGCTAGAAAGAATTTCAGGCTGGGTGTCGGCCTTTAATCCTAGCTACTCAGGAGGCTGAGATATGAGGATCGCAATTCAAAGGCAGCCCAGGCAGGAAAGTCCATGAGACTCTTATCTCCATTTAACCACAAGAAAAGCGGAAGTGGCACTGTAGCTCAAGCGTTAGAGCACTTGCTTTGAGTTGAAGAGCCCAGGGATAGTGACCAAACCCAAAGTTCAAGCCCCATGACAGACAAAAAAGAAAAAAAATAATAAAAAAAGAAGAAAGAATTTCAATGTAATCTCAGAGTTCCAACTATATTACAAGACTATAGAATTCAAAATAGTATGGTGCTAGCATAAAATCATACATATCATCTAATGGACATGTGTAGGAATAAACTCATATATACATAATGATTTCTTTGACAAGGGTACCAGCAATATTCAGTGCTAAGTTTAGGTCTGGAATGTCCCCTGACCAGTAAAGGATTATTCTACATAATGACACTATTAAAACATGGCATTACCTTGAAGAAGTCGGGCCTAAAGCAAGAATTCAGATCATTTGGGGGATTCCTTCAAGGGTCAGTAAGATCCTGATGCTTCCCTCTTTCTAGGCTGCTATGGGTGAGAGCTTTTTTGCTTTCCAATATATTCCTACTTTGTTTTAGGACCAAAAATGAGTTAAATGACCTTTATTCATTGAATAAAACCCTGAAACAATGAGCCATTGTAAGCCTTTTAGAATGTACATTTTTGCCAGGCACCAATGTTTCACACCTGTGATGTTAGCTATTCATGAAGCAGAAATCTGAGGATTGTGGATCAGTGCCATCCTGGGCAAGAAAGTCTGTTAGACTCTTCTCTGTAGTTAACCATGGAAAAGGTGGAAGTAGAGCTTTTGGCTCAAGTGGAGCACTAGCCTTACACACACACAAACACACACAAGATAAAGAAAACAAGTTCAAGGACAGACCCTAGGATCTCACATAAAGCCTCAAGACATTAACTGAAGTAAAAGGAAAAAAATGAAAGAATCTTTTTTTTTAATTTACCATCTCTAATACTCTGTAATAGTAAAAGATATTTAGCTAACACATACACATATATAAGGAAAGCAAGGCTTTGTAATAAATAGTGTGAGGAAAATGTCTGCATACATGTGAAAGACTGGCACTGCATCTTTCTATTAGACAGACACAAAGATCCAATAGATTAAAGATTTACACATTATTCCAGAGGCACTAAGATTTCTAAAAGAAACCGTATGTGTGTGGGGGGGGGTGATATTCTATATTTCCTATCCTTTATCATAGCATTTTAGATAGGAGCTATGAGTTATAAAGGATAGGACACAGCAACAAATAAGCAAATGGGACCCCAACAAACTGAAAACACTTCCACAAAGCAAAAGAGACAATCAACCAAATGAAAAATGGGAATCTGAGAGATAGAAAGAATATTATTATAGAAATATAAATCTAACAAGGGTTTGTAGGTATCTTTATGAATGTGCTATGCATACAATGTTAAATAATTTTATTTAAAAGTAGATGAAGGGCCTGGCATTGGTAGCTCATCTTGTAATCTTAGCTAATCAGGAGGCTGAGATCTGAGGATCACTGTTCAAAGCCAGCTTGGGCAGACAAATAAAAGATACTTACTGCAAATAAACTATTCAGGAAAGACTGGAAGTGGCACTGTGGCCCAAGTGGTAGAGCACAAAGAGGCTCAGATACAGCATCCAGGCCCTGAGTTCTAAGACCAGCAAAAAAGAAAAAGAAATGGAGGAACAATGGTTATCTTTATCTATCTAACCTAGTGTGAGGTGTGTGTCTTTTTTTGAGAATTGGAGAATAGAGATGATTATGACTTAAGTTACACTGAGAAGGAAAACATGTTTCCCAACAAATCACAAGCCAGTATCCTACCTGTATTGCAGATTACAAATGTGTACCCTAATGTGTACCCTGTGTATATTAATCATTGAAAGTCAACATAACATAGCTTCTTTTATGTTATAAATTGCTAGACCAGACAGTATATGTAATGATAAAAATCTCCTAGCCTCTGTAGCACAGCCCTTCTCTCTACTTCTTTTTTGTGAAATGATGAAAGTAATTTGATTCAAAGGCAAAAATATAACTCAATCCTCCGTTAACAGTTATTAATGAAATTAATGACTGAAAATGCCTTCTGAAAGTCATTCATAATTAAATTAATATTATATAAAAATTGGTAGAGAGAGACAGGTATATACACTGTAGAAAATACATAAAGATGTGAGTTTTGAATAGTCCCTGAGATCATGAGATGTTCATTCCAGTGATTTTTTTATAACCAATGATTAACATAACTGGCAAGTTCCAATTTCACTGTTTGCAAACAAGCAGCTTGCAATTTGAATTAGAAATGTGGGTAGAGAAATAACAGTTTTGACTGTGAAAACCTGCTAATGAAAGCTGCTACTTTATGCTCAATGCATAGAAATTGCATACTAGTGCACTGAATTCATATTTTATACCACAGAACATAAAAATGGTACCAAGAATGTCCTTTATAGTTTAGCAATTCTTCTTGACCATCTAATACTGATTGAAGGGGAAAAAATGAAATGAGATTAAGAGTAAAATTTTGTTAATGGTATGCCCACTGAATGTGAAATTATATGTTTTGTGTTTATTATAGAAATTCCAACAGTGCATATATTTCTTTTCCAACAAATGTAGAATTAACATCTAGTGTAATAGTAAAATTATTAAGATAATCCTTCAGTAGACAAAAATATAGAAAAGATCAATGGAAAATTTAACCCTAAGCTTTAATTAGAAGAAAATATTTATAAGAGTTTAATACATAGAATTGTGTTGCTACACTTGCTGGTATTTGAGTTCACAGAGAGATATAACTATGCCATAACTATATTAAACTACCATTATAGCAATGAATAGATTCCTGCACTAGTTTTTAATGGGTAATATCAACAGCTATTAAAATATACTTATGGTAACATCACCATAACAATATACATTGAGTAATTTAATTCTCATTAAAATTCATGTTACAAAATCTAGTAGCACCTCTAATTTACATAGTAGAAGAAGACTCTTGAAACATTAAGGAACAAACATAACCAGGCCATAGATTTAATATGCTAACAGGGGATACTGAAGGCATAAATTAAACAATTTGGAACTAATAAGAATTACCTGAAATATTTTGAAAACATTCCATTATTTAAAACTACTAGCATTAACCACACAAGGAATTCACTGTCTTCCTCAGGCAATAATAAAATTCAGTGGCAAAAAAATGAGGATGGATTTTGTTCCTTTATCACAAAACAGAAATATTTTTAAATATTCTGAAAAATATCTTACTTTATGTCAATACTATGATCTAGAAAAAATACTAATAAAAAAGCAGTAATATGTGACAGAACTGGAATATGAAAATCCGAGATGATAGAGACATATAACCCAAAGGTGATATCTGCTATTATTTTTGGGATCCTTTCCCTAATCTTGAAATGATTCTTCTTACAAAGCAATACACTGAAGGTCATAGTCATAGATTAACAATCTTGGTAAAACATACACATCATATAATTTTTAAGAGAAATTACTTCTAGAATCAATGGGCTAATAGGTTTAACATGTTGAGATCAATTTGTTACAAGCAGAGAATTCTATAGCCAAAATATTCTTCAAAACTATAAAACAAGTCAAATTATTGTCAGGTTACTAAAAATTAAGGTAATTCACTGCATGAAAAGGAAACACACACATGCTCAATTAAAGATATTAAACCAAAATCTTTTGTAAAAAATTGTTTATTATCTTTAAGCAATTGTACTAAAAGCTTTCAACTCAACATGTCAGAATATATTTTGATCAATGTCACCTTCTCATATTCTCCCCCATGTTTCTTAACACCACTCATCCCTCAAATTTCCTAATTCAAAATCTTTTAAACAAAACTACAATGGTACAGAAATATATAAATTAAATAGAGCTCCTACATACTAATACTGACTGCAATAATCACAACATTGAAAATGTGCATACTATTAAAATGCATGGCAAATAGTGAACAAAAATTAGACGAATAGAATTGAAGAGTTTCAATGACATAACCTTTCCTAAGAAGTTATATTCTTTTTTTTGAAGTCTAAATTTTATTTTATTTTTTAATCTTTATTGAAAAGATGATAAATGGGGATGTTACAGTTACATAAGTAAGGTAATGAGTGCACTGTGTTTAAATACTGTTGCCCCATCCTTCATTTTCTCCTGCTTACCCCTCTCTACTCTCCTTCCTACCCCCATGTTGTAAGTTTCATATCCAACCTCGGGTCAAGTGAGTATAATTGTTGCATTAGTTCATCCTTTGACCTGCTGTTTCTGAAATTCTCTTTCACACTCACAGAAGAGATAAACACTTGTATACAAGACAAAGGGTATAGAAAACTAAAAGGAATGAAAGAAAAAAGAAAAAATACCACACCTACCCACAGGATATAATAAGAATATCTTGTTTCCATATCTTGGAATTCACACTGATATGCTTCATTACATATGGATCTATGCACTAAACAGTTGGATTGTTGAGCTCCCCTGTTAAGAGTATCATAGACATATCTAAGAAGTAATATTCTTATATTAATATAAATCAGGAATACATGAAGTAACTACTATAATAACCAATCTGCTGACACAAGCATTAGCAAGCTCCTACTCTTAAACCACAGGAATAAATAGCCAATCCTGACATGATTTACATAGTTTCCTGGAAGGATTGATCAATAAAACAGTATCATGCATATGTCTTCACTGAGAACTCTTAAGATGTAGCAGGAACAAATCTTTGGCATATCAAATCAATTTGGGTATGTAGAAACAACTTTAACTTAAGAGCTATGGAACTCCATCTGAGAAGGCTTTGGCATAATTCCTGCATTTGTGAAAGAGAATATGCCTTTGTAAGTCATTCTACAGGTACAGGAAATTAAAGGTCATTACATTTATCAGGTTCATATAGAATAATAAATTTCTGCATTCTTCTTAGTCTAGAATGCAGTTTATTATTCTGTATGAACCTGAAATTCCATTAACAATTTGGTTCAAGAAAAATGGCTAAGTGAAAGTTAATCCTTCTCTCCTCTCACTAGTTCCTGAGTTGCTTCCCAGCTCCCTAATACTGTGATTTTAAGACTCATAGACATAGTTTACAAACCAAAGAATCTCATCTGATCCACATACAGACCTTCACCATTCACTTGCTGCAGCTTATAGCATCTTTCCATATTTAGTGACCGGCCTATACTTACATTCTTGAAATACTGAAATAACATCCTATAATTTTAATCTTATCAAAATTCCTTGTCACTTAAAAGGCACTTAATTAAAGAACTGCTAATGAGTTCTTACCACCATTTTTCACAAATCAGGCAAATAAATTTCTTCACCTACATGCTGTGGCAACTTCATATTGCTTTGAATTATATGTATATAAGCATTCATCATTTATCTATCATTTCCACTGTTATTCACAATTATGCCTTATATTATCTCATGCGTTTTTATAATATATTTAGCAAATGATTGATGTTTATTTATGTTGTTGTGTTCAATAGCACAAGAGAATGAGACATTGATGTAATATACTCTTACATAAAGGGGACATATATACTAGGAGTTAAACTGTACACTTATTTTTATTTTCTATCATATCTCTATTATTATCATTTATCTGTTTATCTATCTATCTATTTAGCTATTTATTTGTTTTGTCCATATTTGTATATGAACCTACAGCATTGCTCTTGCTACTGAAGTGCTCTACCACTTAAGTCATAACCTGCAGCCTTTTTTTTGTCAGGTAGAGACTCAAGCATTTTTCCACATAGTTGTAATTACAGTCATACACTGCTATCACCAGCCTGTTGGTTAGGGGTTTAACTTATACCCAGGCTGGCCTCAACCAATCTCAACCAATGATCTTTCATGTTTCTGTCTCCTAAATAGTTGGGATTATTAGCATACAATCACTGTAATATCACTTCTGGTATTTTATGTCACTGTGTGTGTATGTAATTTTTTTTCTTTTTTTGTCAGTCATGTCAAACATTATTACCACCCTCATTTTTCTCTCACTTTCTATTCTATTATTTTTTCCTTTTTTCCAAGGAAGTAAACTATTTCTACAATTGATTGATATTCTAAATATTCACTGACATCAAAGTGAATGGAATTTCTTACTAAAAATAAGAATGTGCAAGACTGAGGGAGTGTGGCTATGGAACATAGTAGAGTTGATGAAACCTTTGTCCCAAATGGATGTCAGGGACCGTCACTAAAAGATTTGTGTTTAAGGAGGATTTTAATTTCTCTGTGGATGTTTAGGTAAGGTAAAATTTAAAGTTACTTTTGTCATAAAGGAGAGTGAGATCAAGAAAGAGAGAGAGAGAGAGGAGAAAGAGAGAGTGAAGAGAGAGTCTTGACATAAAAAGATAACTAAAAAGCAATAAGCTTTGGAAGTATCCTCAAGTTCCAGAGCACCTACTGAACACCACCACCAACAACAAAAAGGCGGTTTAAATCTTAATATTGTAAAAAAATGTCAAGGATATAGTATTAAATATAGACACCCTACTGTGCAATAGCTCTCTTGAATATATTTCATCTTTCTAATTAAATTCTGTATCCAATTAACCAAAATTTACCCATCCCCTGGTAAGCATCATTCTACTTTCTATTACTGAGTTCAACTTTTTGGATTCCACTATGTATGATATTTTACTCATTTCCTGTGTAACTCATTTCTTTTCTGAAAACCAAATGCACATTTTATCCACTTTTCCTTTAAAATAGAAGTAAAAATCTGTAGGTATATCACCACACCTTATAAAAATAATGAAAGCTATGAAATATTTCCCAAGAAAAGTTATTGATGTTTCTTAAATCAGATCTATTTCATCTTTATGACCACAGTAAATATTTTTATAAATATTATTAAAGTACACATTACAGTTTTATAATATATGTGTGAAAATAGCTAAACTAACATCATGAATTTGTTAAAATTTCCATTATTCCAACAGACATCATATATACATAAATATGTACAGATATATCCAATCCTGTACATAAATGCACAGATACCCTGTAACAAAGTAGTTAAAGCAATTTTAAGTCAGATCTCAATCTTTTTTTTTCTCCGTACCATCATGAGATACAACATAGCAGAAACTGGATATAATGTACCTGGTGCATGGCAATCAGCTCTATTTCTCAGGTTCATAAACCCAAATGTTTTCTGCTCCAGTGGTGCAGTGAATTAATTGACATCTAGTCTATCCCAACATAAATTTTGAAATGCCTTTACTGTGTCTCTTCTTTAAAAATTTGCATGAATTAAAAATTCATTAGATTCCAGGAAAGTAACTGTAAATTTTCTTAAACCTTTCAATTATTTTATCAGGTTTATATTCATTCACCTTGATTTACACAAATAATTGGTCTATGAGAATGAATCAGATCTTATATAAGACCATATCTTCACTTATTCCATTATTTCTTTATGATTAAAACATTACATTCTGAAAGATGAGATATATTACAGGCAATGTGAGTTTTGATGTATACATCTTGTTAAGTCAAAAGGATGTCAAGGAATTTTATTGTTCTACTGAGAGAATGAAAGTCATTAAAAGGCCAAATTATCCAAACTAATGAAAAGTGATCACTTTGTGTCCATTTAAAAAATAATTTACATTTTGCCTTCCTTTAAATAGTTTTTAAAGTTTTGACCTTAGAATGATTCTATGAATTTTTGAACTAATATGCAATATTCAATTTTATGATAGATACTTTCCTTAGGTTATAACAAATATCTATTTCATAACTAGCTTATCTAAATGAATCAATGTGTTCTGATATCGAATTATAACACTAAAAGCACTTTACATACTGTTTCATGCACTCTTGAATGCTGTGTTGTTTTTATTGTTATTACTCAGAATACAAATATTCTTAGGCCAATATGGTAGATAAACCTGTATTATTTCCTAGCAGACGATAGAAATAAAGCCTAATATAATTAATTAATTTGAGTTTTTATTTATTTTGCTCAGATTTTTATCTTCTAACAATGTAAATTCTGGGGTTTATTAGAGTTCACTTTAATTCACCATTACTATTTATGGTTAATTTTTATCAATCACTCGAAATGATACTCATTTCTTTTTTATTTATAGTTATATGATTTTTAGATGTTTTCTTTATGGCCTTGATATATAGATATGCAAATGTTTAAAATATGTCTCCTTTTTCGAGTTTGTCACACAACTCAAAATGGATCTGTATTCTAGTCCTTTTTGACAAGGCTGGTACTTCCATGATTCATAAGCTTTGCCTGGCTTGGCACCAGCCAACCTAAACAGAAAAGACTAAAAGACTCTTATTAGTCATCAAACTGCTGGGCTGAAGGCATGATTCAAGTTGTAGAGTACCAACCATGAGAAAACAAGCTGAGCAAGTATGAGGCTCCAATATCTGAAGATCAAAACAAACAAACAAACAAAACAATACTCTGCCATCCAACTATTTAAACTAGAAACTTAGTCATTACCAAATCTGCCATCTCCTTCTCACTTCCAAGATGACTCTAACACTAAAGCTATAAGCTTCAAATTGTTAATTATTTATATTTTTCCACAGATTTTTCTTTCTCATTTTTGCAGCACTAATGGTCCATGTGTCTTTATCTCTACATCGTTATTCTGTACCACTCCAAGGTATCCCTATTTAATTTTTCACACTAGAATTTGGATGATCCTTTTGAGGAAGCTCCATACTGCTTTTCAAAGTGGTTGAACAAGTTTATGTTCCCACCAACAATGAAGTAAGGTTCCCTTCTGTCCACATCCCCTGCAGCATCTGTTGTTGTTAGAGTTCTTGATTTTTGCCATTCTAACTGGAGTGAGGTGGTATCTCAATATTTTTTTGATTTGCATTTCTTTTATGGCTAGGGATGTTGAGCATTTCTTCATGTGTCTATTGCCCATCCTTCTTTCTTCTTCAGAGAAGTATCTCTTTAAGTCCTTAGCCCACTTATTTATTGGGCAGTTGTTTCTTTGAGGATTTGTTGTTGGGGGATTTGATTTTTTGAGTTCCAAGTATATTTAAGATATGAGACCCTTGTCTGTTGTATGGCTAGTGAAGATCTCCTCCCAATCCATGGGCTTTTTATTGATCTTGCAAGCTATGTCCTTTGCCATGCAGAAGCTCTGCAATTTTATGCAATCCCATTTGTCCAACCTTTCTTTGAATTGTTGTGTTTCCGGGTCTCTATTCAGAAAATTTCGGCCTCAGCCAAGAGCTCCCCTATGACCCAGCAATCCCACTTTTGGGCATTTACCCAAGTGTTTACAAACAACACAACACTAAAGCTACCAGCACAACTATGTTTATTGCAGCATTATTTACTATAGCTAAGATATGGAACCAACCCAGATGCCCCTCGGTAGATGAATGGATCAAGAAAATGTGGTATATATACACAATGGAATTCTATGCCTCCATCAGAAAGAATGACATTGCAAAACTTGGAAAAAATTGTATTATGTGAAGTAAGCCAGGCCCAAAGAAACATAGGTCCCATGGTTTCCCTTATTTGCAATATCTAGTGTATGTATGAGTCAAGCGGAAAAAGTCAGATAATGTGATGTTAGGAAAATGAACCCTTAGATATGTATTCTAATGTTTTTTTCTTCCATGCATTTGTTTCTAACACATTTATAAGATTATCTTTTTGTTGCTTTGTATGTCCCTCCCCCACAGTATAACCCCTGCTTTCACTATATTTGATGTCAGTATAACTTGTGGAGGAGATGGGGAAAACAAGTCGTTTAAGGATACATGTGGACCTGTTGCAACAATGAGAAGTACAAGTTGTCATGTCCAAAACGAGTTTACAACATTGGTGGGGGGGGGCTAGGGGGGGAGGATTGGGTAGGGGTTGGGGGTGGGAGGCTGGGAAGGGATGTGAAGGGTAAACAAAGGAGCAGGCTGCAATGCTTGATAAGAAATGTACGCATTATCCTGCCCATGTAATTGTAACCCCTCTGTACAGTATGTTCACAAAAAAAATAAAATTTAATTTAAAAAAGAAAAGAATTTGGATGGTCCTTTACATTTAGGTCTGGCATTGCACTTATATGAAACTAGATGAATGTCAGCTTCTTTCATCAGTTTTCTAGCGTGCACTCTTCCCTATCTCTCAAGAACCCAGGCACGAACACATTCATAGCTGATGACCTCTCTATTCCATTCTCTGGGTCTTGTCTTTGTTATTTGGGGTTGATACTTTTCTTCTTACTCAATCGTAGTTACCTGGTTTCCTTCCTTCTTTTTTTTTAATTAAGTTTTTTATTGTGAAAATACTGTACAGAGGGGTTACAGTTACATGAGCAAGGTAATGAGTACATTTCTTATCCAGCATTGTTGCCTCCTCTTTTGTTTTTCCCCTAATATCCTTTCGCTCCCATTTATTCAGCCACCCCCCCCTACCTTCCACCCTCCTACTCCTGCCTAAATCGTAAAGTTCGTTTTTTCGACATAGGTTATAAAAGGAACCTCTCTAGCTGTCCCTGCAAGAAGGGCTTTTGTGAGCGGAAATAGTTGGAAGGACAGTGGTTTCAGAACACAAAACAAAATCAAGACATCAAGTAAATTATTTTGTTCTTAGGGTCTACTAAAAGGTGTTATGTGAATTAAATGGGCAGCCTAGGAAAGAAAGAGCAACAAGTGGTATTCAGTCAAAGGAAAGGTTTCTTTTCGAGCTGCAGGTTGCCCATGCATCTGAGAAAAGGTCGAACCACAGCCAGGCCAGGACTTATCAAGGCCAAGGACAGGAGAAGGTGTGGCCATCCCGGATACAGATGTGATCTCATGGAGGAGGTAAGGTGACTGCTTCCAGGTGTGCCAGTTACCTAGGTGACACAGGTACTTGGTGGAGACTTAGCCAAGAGGAGGGAGGGGTCTGCTCGCCTTCCCAGGGCAGACCTTATGAGAAGACCTTAAGAATTTTTCTAAAGGGTTGCTCTTTTAAGTTGATTTAGATCAAATTAATTCAAATTTTAAGAATGAGAATGAATAACTTGCAACTATACCTTTCATGACAACAGAGCGTTCACTGAAGAAATTGAACAATGGAAAACAGACCTTTCAATTCCCATATTTTCCTCTTTTAATTGGAGAAGCCACTTGAATCTAAACTCTTACTGCTATAAAAATCCTTAGGAAATTGTGATGATTTTCCATTTTCTTTTCCACAGAAAAATCAGATATGAGCTGAGCAACTCAATTCACAAAACCCACCAAGTTGTGTCTTTCAGAAGTCAGTGCAGTATTGCTCTCTCAAGGAGGCATTATTTGACTTTCCCGATATTGTAGATTTCTTTGCCAGGGTGTAATAATAAATATCAGGTTGTTTCTCTAAAATAGGATGTAACATTCATAAGATAGAAACCAGGTTTATTCTGCTTGGAAATAGTCCACAAGTGTTTATTGAAAAACTTACCACAGTATATAAATTAATAATAGACACTGAACTATTTTTTATAGAAGTAAAGAATTTTCTTACTTTATCAAGGTCATAGGAAGAGCTTTGCCAAGACCTTCTCTGTATAAGAAAGGGGACACTGAAACATTTCAAAGAAAAACCAGTTGTTTTTATTTTGACCTGACTAAATTAGTGCTAAAAACTAATCAGAATAGGAGTAAGAATTAAACCCTAAGTTCATCTATTTAGAAATTGTCTAAAATGACAGTTTCTATAAATCCTAAACTTCTACTGAATATATGTCAGTTCTGAGCATAAAAAGAAGCAAGAGTAATAATATTAAGCTCAGAAATATCTCTATGAGTTTTACCTGCCTGCGGTTCAAAAACAAGTATGAAAACAAAAATCTTAATAATCAAAATCCAAATAAAAGTATTGAAAATAACTACAGAAATAAAATCTGACAAATAACATCAGAGAAACTTCACCGGTCAAGTGATAGAGCACTACCTTAGCAAGCAACTGTCCAGTATTGAAAAATAATAATAATAATAATAAAAACACCTTAATCATGTTGAAAATACATCATATAGTAATTTGGGAAACTGAATTACCAGTTACTTAAAATAGTTATGTATTCATTGAATTTTCTTTATTATGTCTTTGGCAAAACAAAGCCAATAGAACATAAGCAAAAAGAAACTAGTAGACAACTCTCAAAAATGAAGAAACAAGGGGTTTACATAGATTTCAAATTCAGAATAAAAACTGTCCTTTGTTTCATCAAATAATTTATTATATATAATAATAGGACTGTGCATTTCATATTTATTTTTAGGATTGATTCCAGCATGATTTTTATTAGAAGGGAAAATCACTAAATCTTACTTAATTTAAGGATAGGATTGCATAAATCTTACTCTTATATTTGATACACAATCTACAAACTAAATAATGTGTAGTTTCAGGGAACATGATAGAGCTGTTAAATCTTTCTCAGTAAGCACATTTAGAATAATCATGAAAAGCTATGTTGTCATACTTTTCCACCCTGTATCCTATGAAAATTATTTTATTCCAAGGATGTAACGTAGATGGTAAGGAAGCACTGCTTTCATAAAATCAAAATGTATAAAGGAATCATACATTCAGTGGACTAAACTTCAGATGTCAGGAACAGAGGTTGTTCAGCTGCAGAGAACATAGTAGTTTAATTTTCAGATGAAAATAGATGAAAACATTATAGAGAGTAATTGGAGTGAACTTAAACTTCACCTTGGAGTCCTTACTGCCTCATCTAAAAAATAAAAAACTGCCAAACTGAACAAACAAATGGCTATTGTTTCATATAAAAAGCCATTGTTTTAAAATGAAACAATAATCACATAAAAGGAGGGTTGTTGGATTTACCAGTGACACTTTAATTCCTTCACTGTAAAGGGCTCTGTATCACTTATAGACCTATGAAGCAGGCCACAATAATGTCACAATGACTTTCTAGAATTTCTTAGTAAATTAAAGTTATCAAGTAGATAATAGATACAGGATAACCATCCCTATTTCATTCAGTTAGTGAGAACACTGAAACTTAGAAATTATTGTATTAAAGAACATTCAGTACTGTCACCAGTTAGTGTGATCCTTGTTAGGTCAATTTAATTCCAGACATGTATTTGCAAAGCATTTCTTGCAGTTTAGCCCAAAATCTATATACAAAATTCACCTTTAAAAAGACTAACTGGTTAATACCAGAAATGTAAAACTTAGTTTAATTAAAAATATTACATTTCCAACTGAAGGTTTTTCAGAATTGAAGGAAAAATTCTATATGATTTAGTCTGTCACTCCAATGCTAATCAAAATAAATGGAAAATATCACAGAGAAATCATATCCCAGGAATAAAAGAGAGTCTCAGTTTAATTTTGCATGCATGAGTCTAAATTTAATTTTGTTTTCTTTTATTATGTTCCTTAGGCTCAGGAAAGGATAGCTTTATTTGTAGCTTTGATCAGAACTCAACCCACTTCAGAAAACTATTCCATTATATTACTCAAGTTTCCAAAATTATTCTATAAAATTGCCATCCATCATGGACACATGATATGTTTTTAATTTCACTGTTGCTATTGAACTTGTGAAATTTCTTAAGTGCAAGGGAGTATATATTATTAGAAAACCGATTAGACCAGAGAGATTATCTCTTTATAGATCCCTGATCCCTGACTTCAGTAAAAATGAAATAATGTTGACAATATGAATCAATAAATAAGATTCAATTTTTGATTTTGTATTTTAATTCTGCATGTTTATACTCTATTCAATTTGTTACAGTGACAGGATGCAAAACAGAATACTTAAAGCCGCTAAGTAAGGTCTTACCCTAACCAGGAAGAGTCCAGTATGTATGCTTCTAAGAAGCTTTCAAAACCAACAGATTGTATTCCATGAAGAATTAAATATACTCCAAGAATTTTGTTTTCAATTTAAGCAAGATAGAAGTAATCTTCATAAGGAAGCAGAGAATAATTAATATATTAAAAGTGCATAGTAAGTCTCAGTGAAGGATATACAGGAAAGAATGAAAAAGTCATGGACTGATGAGAACATGAAAATATAATGGTTTGTAGAATCATAGAATCATGAATGGTGGATCAAAGAATGCTTTGGAAAAAATGGGACATACACAGAGCACTTTATAGTTGCTAATTAATGGCACAATATGAATGCTAATTTCTAGTTTTGGTAAACACACCTGATTACTTCAACTATAATCACTATACATCTTTATACTATATATGTGTGTGTATATATGTCTACACAACCATTGCAACTTTTCAGTGAACCTAAAATCCTTTAAAAATTAAAAGTAAAAGAAATAATAACAAAAATTTATTCATCTCTTCTTTTCTGTCTTCTTTATTTTACATTGTTTTCATTTTGTTGGAGTATAACTATACTTGACAAACTATTATTCAGGTTTCTTCATGAGATTCCTGACTTTTAAAAATTGACTGCCAAAGTTCAATAAAAACTTATTCCCTGATCATTTCTTTATACTGCCTATGTCACTCACATACCAGATCTTTGACCTACAATCTTTCTAGCTAAATTTCTACAGTATTGCCTGTCATTCAAAGAAACATAGATTCGTTGGGGAATTGGATGTGCTATATGGGAAGCATTGCTATCTTTCAAATGACTCAGTGTGTTTTATCATGCTTTATAAAAGTAAATGCATAGGAAAGTACTCTGAAACTTTAGGCTGAAATAATATTCATTTCACTAAAATCAGACTTGTGACCCCAAAATTTATTATTATTTTTTGAAACGGTACACTGCAATAGAACTGGAAAAGTAGAAATGA
The DNA here is from genome assembly GCF_000151885.1 of Dipodomys ordii. Lineage (NCBI taxonomy): Eukaryota > Metazoa > Chordata > Mammalia > Rodentia > Heteromyidae > Dipodomys > Dipodomys ordii. The sequence continues at coordinate 1,739,853 of NW_012267300.1, forward strand.
CAGTTCTATCCTTAAATCACTTATTAGATTAGATCACACATAACTATGCTTGCAACCTCAAGACATGGGTTCATATATTCTGAACTAGGCATAATAGGAATCATTTATTGATTTTTAAGATTGCATAAAATTCCCATGAAAAATGGAAGATAGTTCTTCTCAGTGTGTAGTTAAAGCATAGAATAAAACCCTAATGGTTACTTTACCACAAATCCACATACTACTCATCTATATGGGCTTTGATTCCTGGCAATTTCTACCCTGATATGTTATTCATGGTCTCCATCTAGATTTAAGTTATTATAGAAGTGAATTGGCTTTAGAGACATACCTAAAGAGGCAGTTTCTATCTTAAATCTCTACTTTGATGCATCTTTATTATGTATCACATTATTGAGTGAGCCAAAAATCTCTGTATCAGAATCAAAGTTGTAATAAGTTTAGGGTAAAAGGGTAATACTCAAAATCAAAAGAATCAAGATAGCTGTGAGAATGAGGCTGGAATAAATAACAAGTCAATTTGATAATTCGGTTTAAGGGTTTTGAAAACTACTGAAGTAAGAAAGGAGGTGTAACTCAAAGACAGCTTAGCAGTCAGACATTAAGAATTAGGTAGAAACTCATGAATAACTTGTTCAGGTCTAAGATAAGTTTTGGACAAAAAATCAGATATAGCAATAAGCGATTAGAAGAATGTTGTTCAAGTAAAATATGACCACAAACGTACAGAATTTTTAGCATATCACACTGGAGGTAAATTTCCTAAATATCAAGGGAAGGAAGATTCAGACTACTGAATTTAAGTAATGTACTAAATCTCTATTCAGCAATGTACAATATTTAGTCATATTTATGCATGATCACACTTTTTCATGCTGTTAGCTTTCTTGTCTTGGGAGTCTCTAGGACTGTATAGAATAATTGCAATAAAGCCACAATCACTTGTTCCTATAAAGTTTCTTAATAAAATCAGATATTTTGGTATAAAAATCAATGGTGCTGAATATCCATGTGCTCCAAAAATATATTTGACAGCTTATCAGTGCTGAAATATCTAACACTGGAGGCATATCCATTTTGTTAAGGATGTTCTACTGTTTGAGATTCAAACACATTTTATAAAGGCAGCATATGATTCCTGATTCAAAATTTTTACTTCTAACATTTTCTCCATGTCCTCCTCAAGACACGTTTTTGAAAAGAATCATTGAGAGAAACAACAGCAAAAGGATTTGGCCACTAGCCTCCTGCAGAGCAGAGATTAAGTGAAACTAAGCCTAGTAAATGACTTAGAAATACATAAAGCTCATCTTCATCATGTAAAATAGATTTATAGAAACCAAGCCTTGAAAAACAATATTCTTGAGCTGACAAGAAATTGCTGTTCTTCCTTCTTTTTTGTTGTTTTTTAATTTTTTTATTGTGAGAATACTGTACAGAGGAGTTACAATTACATGGGCAAGATAATGAGTATGTTTCTTATCAAGCATTGTTAGTTCCTCTTTGTTTCCCCTTCCCATCCCTTCCCATTTCCCCCACTCCCCAAACCCCCCACCCCAGCAAAAGTTGTAAAGTTCGTTTTTCAACATAAAGACTTGTACATCTCATTGTTGCAATGGGTCCACGTGATCCCTTTTTAAACGATTTGTTTTTTCCCTTCTCCTCCACAAATTATACCAACGTCAAATACAGTGAAAGCAGGCGTTATACCGTGAGAGAGGGACATACAAAGCAACAAAAAAAATCATCTTATAAATATGTTAGAAACAATTGTATGAAAGGAAAAAAACATTTGAATACTTATCTTGGGGTTCATTCCCTTAACATCAACTTATCTGACCTTTTCTGCTTGACTCAGACATGTACTAGTTTTCACGGGACCTCTTTTCCACCACAGACACTTACATAATGTCAATAAATGTTAAAAAATGAATTTGACTAACACACTGTCTTCAGAGATCTTTCCTTACAATCGACAGTAAGAAAACATAACATTACGAAGCTTTGTTAAATGACAGTTTTAGCTTTACAATGTACTATACAAGAAAATAACTATTGATAATGTCAATATAATTAAGGGAATAAATTCACATGAAATGCATTTCCATCTCATCATGATTCAAGGAAGGGTGGCGGCAAAGAGTAGGAAACTAGATTTGGCTAAGACGTTGTGTCATTTTTGTGTCATTTGCTGGAGATTCTTTTTTTTCCTTTAATTTAATTAATTCATTGTGTGTGTGTGTGTGTGTGTGTGTGTGTGTGTGTGTATGTGTGTATGTGTGTGTGTATGTCTCTTCTAGGGCTTGAACTTACTGCCTTGACCCTAAGCATTTATTTTTCTCAAGACTCTAGAACTTGAGCCACTCTTGAGTAATTGAGGGTTAATTGGAGATATGAGACTAAGACTTCCTTGATCCAAGCTGGCTTTGAACCATTATCTTCAACTCTCAGACTCCTGAGTAGCTGGGATGGCTTTGAGCCATGAGGCATTCAAGAGCTGCTGCTGCATATTCTTTCTTTTTCTTTTCTTTTTTTTGTCAAGGTGATGTATAGAGGGGTTACAGTTATATAAGTAAGGTAATAAGTACATTTCTTGTCAAACTTTTTGTTCCTTCCCTCATTTTTCTCCTATTTTCCCATCTCCCAACCCGCCCCCTCCCCCAAGTTGTACAGATCATTTCCAACAGATTGTCTTGAGTATGCCATTGTTGCGCTGGTTCTGCCCTTGCTTATGCATATTCTTAATGTCATTAGCATTAGGCAAAAACTCCATAATGCCATTCAAATATCCATGCTCTGTTCACTGTGTTTTGAGTCAATCACTACTGATTGAATCCCTAAACCTAATCAACAATTGTCTTCCCCCTGATCTTTCTTAGGTTTTTGAATCTAATTGATTCAATTAAATCACTTAGAATATAAAACACTAGCTCTGGAAACAACTTTAAAAGATAATGTTCTCAAAATCAGAAACATTTATGAAGGGAAGTTTTTTGTTTGTTTTTGTTTTAAGAAATCTAGAAAAATAATAGCAATGACTTTATACTCCATAATGTGGTAATAAAAATTTACAAACAGCACCCCCCCAAATTAATTAAGCAACTCTGACCATTTAATAAAATAGTCAATCATGCAGTTTCCTTCATTTATTCATTTTTTCCTTTTCATATGGTATTAGCATCAGTTAGCTGTACAAAGGGATTTTATTTTGACCTATGCACAATATGACTGTTGTGTACCTTGATCAGTTTCAACCCCTCTGCACTCTCCCTCTTCACTTTTCCAACCAATTTTAATAAGCAGCTTTATTCTATCTTCACAAACATATATCAAATATTTTAAACTTGTTCACCCTCCTTCACCTTCTATGTTTGTATTTACCCCTCCCAATAGTACACATACCCTCACAGACCTGTTTGATAGTACCATAATTATTTTTACATTTTAATACATGTTAATTGTTTAAAGGTTTTAAAAGTATTCAACATTGAACAAATATAATCTCTCTAGTCTCTCTCAATACTTATCAACCTTCACACAGGATATGTTACAAAATTAACATCCCTTCCAATGTTCTTATAGACTCTGATGTTCTTTAAACTATGCTAGAGAATGCTGAAAAGAAACCTGCAAAAGGAACTAGGGATTTTTGTATTTTAGTTGTGTCCTGTATGCTGTTCTTTATCTTCTATGGATGATGAAGAAAGCTTTGGTGATGGAGACTACTTTGCCTATTATGCTTATATTTATTAATTTTTCTCCATTCAAATGTTTTCTCTCAGTAACTTGAAATATTGCTTTTTATAGAGAAGTGATTAAAACAGCCAAATGACAAGAAGAATCAATGGCCCTGAAGAACTGAAATTAGAATTAAGAATTAATTGATTTTGAAGAATCAGATTCAAAGAGAATATTAACTGCAATTCCTCTAGAACCATTAAGCTTGTAACAATAAAATGATTGGGTTTTGCTTATGAAGTGGAATGTTTTGATTAGTTAGGTTTTCAACTTTAAGAGTTTGGCTTGGAAGACAGTTTCTCTAAAAGATATGGATAAGGTTGTCCTTCATTAATAAAAGTAACATGAAGCCAATGAGGGAAAGCTCCACCAAAGGAAGGAAAGCAAACTCACAATTCTGGTAACATTCTATTGTTATATAAAAACATATGCATGGTCATATCATAGGTATTCATGTATTCTAGTTATAAATATTAAGTAATTAATATGTCATTTACCTTCTCATCCTATTGTGGCTTTACATTTATATGTGAGATACTTCATCATATATAAATTTTAACTTAAAAATCAGAGTTATGCCAGGCGCTGGTAGCTCACACCTGTAATTCTAGCTACTCAGGAGGGTGAGATCTGAGGATAGCAGTTCAAAACCAGCTGGGGCAGGAAAGTCTGTGAGAGTTTATCTCCAACCAACTACTCAAAACACCAAAACGTGGCTCTGTGGCTTCAATTAACTCAGAAGCCAGAAATGATGCTGTGCCTTAAGTGGTAGAGAGCTTGCCTCAAGCTGAGGTACTCAGAAACAGCAACCAGGCCAAGTTCAAGCCCCATGACCAACAAAACAATAACAACAATAACAACCACAACAAAAGAATCAGAGTTATAACTAAGTATATTGCTTTTTAAAATACTTAAACAAGGATAAAACTCTTCTAAAATGTACTTATACTAATTCCTACTGGAAAACATTATCTTGCTACTGTACTCTAAAATTAGAGAGTGTTTACAATTAATGTTAGGAAATTAGCCATCCTATTATAAATAGATTTGATTGTTTATGAAATATCTTAGATGAACAGATGTGCTTATGCAATTTGGTTTGATAATTTAGAGAAAATAAAACAACTCCACCTAAGTGCTAAAACTAATAGGTGGTACATAAAGAACTCTAAGGAAGTTTTTTTAAAATTTCACCAATTTATCACTTAAAAGTCCAGAGTATATGATAGGATAAAACTGTGTCAATAAAAGCTGGGTGTGGTGGCTCAGGTCTGTAATACAAAGAAAAGCAAACGCAAAGCAATTATAAGTCCAGCCTGGGCTACTTTGCTAGACTACATCTAAACAAAACAACAACAACAACTAAAAACCCAAACCTTTTCTACCCCCAAAAACATGAAAACAAAAATTACCTCTGGACATTAATCAATCACTATAAATTTCTTACAAAAATTTAAATATACAGCTTTCTATCCTAAGTTGTAGTCTCTATCACACTTTTTTCTATCTCCCACTTCCCATAGGTGTCCCTCCCAAATCTCATTTTATATTAATACTCTTAATTTTATGTTAGATCTAGCTTCCACATATTAGAAAAAACATACATGTTTTGCTAACTCTGGCTTTTTCAAATAACATGATCTCCAGTTTTATCCATGTTCCTACAAATTATATAATCATATTTCTTATTGCTGATGAAAACTTTATGGTGTCTTTATCTATAGGTCTTTGATGTTTTTCTCTTTTATGAAGCAATAACAAATGTTTTAGGACACAAATATGTATATCATGATCACACAATGCATGCATCAAACCATCTCACAACGTCCCAGTCACCATGTACAGTTTTGTAGTTTTATGACTCTGCAAAATTGATGTAAAACATTGTAATTTAGAGTAATTTTATATTCTTGTATTCAAATTTCTTTAAAAAGTATATTTTTGGGGGCTGGGAACATGGCTCAAGTGGTAGAATGACTGCTTAGTAAATGTGAAACCCTGAGAACAAACCCCAGCACTGTCAGAAAATAAAGAGAAAGAAAGGAAGAAAGAGAGAAAGAAAGAAAGAATTAAAGAAAGGAAGGAAGGACGGAAGGAAGGAAGGAAGGAAGGAAGGAAGAAATATTAATAAAATGATAAATGGAATGGAACCTTAAGAGAAAAGTGAAAAAATTAATGAAACACAGAGCTTCAGTTAAAATAAAATAAAATTAAAAAGTGTCGAGTGCCAGTGGCTCATGCCTGTAATCCTAGCTACTCAGTAGTCTGACTGCTGAGGATCACGGTTCAAAGTCAGCCCGGGCAGGAAAGTCTGTGAGACTCTTATCTCTAATAAACCACTAGAAAACCAGAAGTGGTGTTGTGGCTCAAACAGTAGAGTTCTTGCCTTGAGTTGAAGAGGGCAGGGATAGCGCCCAAGCCCAGAGTTCAACCCCCACGACTGACAAAAAATAAATAATTTTTCATACATATTTTAGATGATATCATAACTAATTTCAATATTGAAAGGTTAGGATTTCAAAGATTTACTTTATACTATTTCACGTCATTTCCACTTACCCAATGTTGAATATTCCAATCTGAATATTTCGATCAAAACTTTCAAATCTACAAGTCTTTTATATCTAAATCCATCAAGTTATTCTAAATCTAATCTAAGTCTTTTTATTGGTCCACATTACCATGTGCTAAATTTTGTTTTGTACTTTTCTGTGGTTTTATGATATAAATACATGAACCTGTTATATAAAAATATTTAACTATAAAATTTTATTTTGTTACTATTAAAGCATAAATGCTTGTTTCAGACTCCCTGTTTTCCGAATCTTTCTTTGCCACTCATTGTTCAAGTGACATTGGATAACACAGTTACTTATTCTGAGCTCACACTTTATTTCTGTAACCTGAGAACTTGAATTCATTTTTGCTTCTGTAGGTCTTTGTTTTTTGCCTGAGATCATACAGAGTCTAATGTTAGTTTTTGTTTCTATCTTAGTCCTGTTGTTCACAATGACCAACTCTATCCTCTTAATTCTTATATCCATTGTGCCAGATTTTAATATGCTTGTACCATGACTGAATTACAGACTTAACTTTAAGCTGGTGAGTACTATACTTTATATTTTATGGGCATTATACTTAGTGAAAGAAAAAAATACATATTGCCTTAATATTGTCTTGCTAATCACATTGTGAGTGAGAATTACTTGAATAACTGGAAAAATAATATATATTCTAAAGTAGACTATGGAAAGTATAATGAACAACTTAGAATGTTTATGTTATGTTACACTGAGTATTGGAACTAGGCTACAAATATCTATTACTGGCATTTTAAACTCAAATGCCTATCAAACAGTTAAAAATTGATCTAGGTAAGAACATATGTTTTCTTAATATATAGAATTATATACTTTTATATAAAACTGTTGTAATTTTCATACATGATAATTAGCTGTTCATTATAATCTTGAGTCCAATCAGGTAAAGTTGCTAACCATTGTTCCTATATATATAAGGAGAATAGAAGGCTAAAGAATTTTTTCCTATGTTGGTTGTCAAGGATACACTCTCATTTTCTTTCAAAGTAGTTAAAAAACTCAAAGTAGTTTTAGAATAAGAACAGAAAATTTAAGTTAAAAATGTAGAGTTCACTTTTAAATATGTTCCATAAGACATTGAGACAGATTTTTAAAGGAATGTTTTTATTCTCTATTAATAACACATAATAACTATTATTAAAAGACTGAATGATAGATTTGTTATTCTTCCTTTTTAAACTATCACATGAATCCAAATTGCTTTGCTTCTATGAACATTTATATTGAAACTGATTTTTAAAAGCAAACATTTATATGAAAGCGATAGAATCACTCTGATACATTTGTAGAGCACTGTCATACTTGCTTCCATAGACAATTGTCCTTGTATCTATCATGATATTTCATAGAATGTCAAAGCATGAATAGCTTGGGATACCATACCTTACACTTCCCTTGCCTCCAAATGGAATCTAAATTTATTTATCAAGAACAGGTGAAAGTATTTTATATGTTTTTTATTGTAAAAAATACTGTACAGAGTGGTTACAGTTACATGAGCAAGGTAATGAGTATACAATTCCTATTGAACATTGTTGCCTCCTCCTTTGTTTTTCCACTACCATCCCTTTCCTCCCACCTCCACAATTACTTCCTCACCCCCACAAGCAACCAAAAGTTTGTAATATGGACTGCTACTCTGTGGACCTGTAACACATTGCGATTAGAGTACTAAGTGGTTACTGACACAACTGGTTATCATAAGAGAAGATTTCAGGCTACAAAAATACTTTTGGTGTGATTTAATGCATTAATTCCCCACATAAGAATCATAGAGTAAATATTTTTACACTGAAAAAATCAAAATACCCTTGCCTTCAATGAACAAACTAGAAGAGAATCCATATTTTCATTGTGCATTCAAGCCACTTCCACCTAGATTATATTCAAGATAGTCCTCTTTACAAAAGCACACAACAGCAAAATAATCAGACAACTATTGATTCCTTACCATGTTGAAGCACAAGACCCGGTACACTCAAGTCAGAGGTCGTCAGTTAAAAGCTACCACAAAAATATGTGCCAACATTTTCTGGGGTCTACTTGCACATATAAAGATCTTAGAAGGTCATCACTTCATTTAACAAAAAGTGAAAATAAGCACAATAAAGGAAAACAAAGAACTCTTCCTGGACCATAACTGAGGTGAAAACCCAGAGTGGAATATTGCTCTCAAATGAGACAGGCAGATGGCAAAAACAGGTTATAATGAATGTCTTACCAGAGCAGAAGCTCATGAGCACAAATTAGCTTATGAACCACTGCTAGTTATTGGCTGTGATCTGAACTGTAACCAATGGTTTTCTGGAGTCTCAGTGTGGCAAATTTGGGTGCTCAAAGCTCCAGGGGAACCTCAATACCAAGAGTTTGCCAAATGTACTATACTGACATGTAGGAGCCTGAGAAATTTACGCATTAAATGCTGAAGTAAAACTTCTGATGCTTCTGGAAGAGATTTGGGGAATCATTCTGAGGTACACTAGAATATTTTGTTTATACAAAGCCTAGTCAGCAAGTCTACTAGTTTCTGCAGCCTAATCTAGTTAAGTATAATTATAATCTAAATGATTATAAATGACAACATATGCTCAACTTTAGTCAAATCTAGCATTCCATTGTAGAGAAGGAAATTACCCAAGCAAGCCAACTCTATTCTGAATATCCTATCCTAAGGGAAAAGGAAAATGAAAATAATTGTGAATAGTAGGTAAAGAATTCAGAGGCAGAGGCTCACTAATAGACTTAAGAGAAAACCAGCATTTCAAAATACTTACCTTCCCATACATTTTGTAACCACACTACTGAAAACCTGGTCTTTTACTTCTTCATCATTGCATGCCAAAAAACATACTTCTCCAGTTCCCATGAAACACTCACCAACATATATTATATGTTATAAGATATAATCTAGCAAATTGAAAATATTGGAGCTGGAGATGCAGTTCAGTGGTAGAATGAATGACAAGCATGAACTAAGCCCTGGGTTAGCATGCAGTAAGCTCTGGGTTCAAACCCCACCTCCCACCTCCCAGCTTGAATTCAGAGTCTGGTGTCCCTGAGCTCTTGAGCCACAGTGCTACTCAGTTTTCTGGTGGTTAATTGGAGATAAGAGTCTCATGGTGTTTCCTGACTGGGCAGGCTTTGAACCATGATCCTCAGATCTCAGCTTCCTAAGCAGGTAGGATTACAGGCATGAGCCACTGGCACCTATCTCAAAACTACATTTTTAAAACAATAAAAATCACAATTTGTGGAGGGGAAGGGAAAAAAATCATTTAACTAGGGATACAGGTGAATTCATTGCAACAATGAGATGTACAAGTCGTTATGTGGAAAAATGAACTTTACAACTTTGGTGGGGGGGGGGGAGATGGGAAGGGTGGGGAAGGGGAAACAAAGGAGGAGGCAACAATGCTTGATAAGAAATGTACTCATTAGCTTGCCCGTGTAATTGTAAGCCCTCTGTACTGTATTTTCACAATTTAAAAAAAAATCACAAACTCTGCCTTCACCTGCATTGAAACTAGAAATAAAACTAGAAACCAATAAAAGAAAATATAGTACAAAAATTCCAAAATAGATCATGTCCAATAACAAATGGGTAAATAAGAGAAATTTGAAATTATTTTGAATAAGACAAAAATGAAAACACAACTTATTTTTTATGGATGAAGATAAAAGTGACCCTGGAAATTTATAGCACTTATTTCTGATTTTAGACAAAAATGAAGATCTAAAATCAATAGTCTCAATTTCCTCCTCATTAAAAAATTTGAATTCAAAGTAACCATTAAAAAGAACAAATTAACTCTGAAATAGGCTGAAAGACAGAGCTATAAGAGATAGAATCAGAACTGTAGCATAAAATGATAACATTTAAAATAAGCAATCAATAGAGAAAACAATTAAATCAAAAGCAGTTTAAAAATACAGAATTAGCAGATTAATCATGGTCATATTAGTAGATGGAGGAAAAGAATTTAAAAATATATCACTGATTCAAAATTTAATGAATAAACTTTGAATGTTTTTTCAATAAGATTATAAAGAGGACAAAGGATCCTTCCCCTTCAGTCCATTACCACATTTTATTTGAAGTATTAGTGATGCAATAACACAAAAAAAGAAATAAAATGTAAACAAGTTGAGAAGTAAGAAATAAAAATCTTGGCTAGCTTCTCTAAATAAAACAAAAAGATAAAGCCAAACTCTGTTTTACAAATCAGCAATGAACAAGTAAAGTTTTAAATAAATCTTAATGCCAAATGTCCTCAGAAAAGAAATCATTTGACGTACAGTTAATACCATATTTACAAAATATATGTGAGGAAAAGTGCAAACCTCTGATGATAGAAATCAAAGAAAAGATAAAAACTTAAATAAATGTTACTATCATAAATTTAATTTTTTTTAATTTTTTAATATTTTTTCTGTCATGGGGCTTGAACTCAGGGCCTAGGCACTGTCCTTGAGTGGGTTTTTACTCATGGCTAGAACTCTACCACTTTGAGCCACAGTGTAACTTCCATTTGGGGGGTGGCTAATTGGGGATTAAGAGTCTTCCAGACATTCCATCTAAGGTTAGACTAGAACCGTGAACCCTTGATGTCAGCCTCCTTAATAGCTGGGATTAGAGATGTGAACCAGCAGGGCTTAGCTAAAAAAAATATTTTTTTTCTGGCTGGTATCAGTACTGGAACTCAAGGACTCACACAGCTTTCAGCTGTTGTTCTATCACTTGATCCAGGGCCTACTCCAGCTTGTTTTGTTTGAGTGGGTGTTTCACAAACATTCCTACCTAGGCTGCCATCAACCTCTCTTTTTCAGCTGTCAGTCTCCTGAGTAGGTAGAATTACAGGGATGAGCCATAGGCACCCAACTACGTTGTAAGGCATAGATAGTTTTATATTTCCAGCACACCACTTTTCCAAATTAATTTATAGATTCAATGACTATCTCAGCAAGTTATGTTGTAAATAATGTCAAACATATTTTCAAATTTACCTGAAGAGGAAAAATATACTGAAAGCACTATAGCCCTTATAATACTGAAGAAGAGTACAAAACATTATGTAGAAGTATAGTAATAGATTCTGTAATGCTGGTGGAAAAGAAGACTTACTAACAGACAGACTCCAATAATGAACTTTCATGAACGTACTTAACTGGTATTTGACAATTGTGTCTCAGACAAGGAAATACAGTTGAGCACAGAAAGACTTTTTAGCAAATGGTGCTACAACCACTGGCACAAACATTAAAACAAAACAGAAACAAGAAAGAGAAAGAAAAAAGAAATCATCTAGACCCAAGACTTGAACTGTTTACAAAACAAACAAAATTGGTCACAAACCTAAATGGAAAATTTTACATTTTATTCTAAGAGTGCATAATAGACAGGAGAAAGTCAAGGAACGCTTGGCTATGGCTATTCTTTCAACAGCAAAAGGATAATATGGGGAAAAAAATATGTTTTTAGAATGTCTTTGTAATTAGTTTTGCAAAAGATACTGCCAAGAGAATGTGAAGAGACAGATGGAAAAAAATGTTTATACACAGATATCTTAAAAATCATGAGAAAACACACAAACACATTTGTAAAATGGACAAAATATTTGAACAGAAGCTCATCAAAGATGAACAGATAGTAAATGGCACATAAAACATCTTGTATATCACCATCATCAGAGTAATATAGATTAAAACTCCACTATAATCATAATACATTTGATAACATCAAATGTTGATTAGGATGTGAAGCAATAGGAATTCTTATTCATTGTAAATAAGAATGTAAACTGGCACAGGCACTTTGCTGAAAACTTGGACATTTCTTATAAAACTAAACATCTTCACCATAATTCCCAGTAATTTTGTGCCTTGAGCAAATGATGAAAGCTTATCTATATACATACACACAAATATTTATAGCAGCAACCTTATATAATTGCCAAACTTTGGAAGCAGCAAAGATGTTTTTAATAGAATGAAAGATCCATAAACTTGGTACATCCAAAAATTTAAATATACTTAAGTACTAAACATAATGAACTACTAAGCTGTGAAAAAACTTGATAGATCTTATTTAGCATGTCACTAAGTAATAGGAAGCAATTTCAATGGGTTACATACTCATGAATTTAGCTATATGATGATACTCTAAAAAATAAACATAATGAAATAATAAAAATATCAGTGCAAAGAAATAAAGGAATGATGAACTCATAATCACCACACAGAAAAATTTAGGTCAGTGAATATACTCTGTACAATATTGCAGTGAGGTATACATGTTATTTTACATTATTTCAAACCCACAGACTGTCTTAGGTTGTACAATATCAAAAGTGGACCCCATACTAAAAGTTTCCTTTGAGTGATTAGCAGAATAATAACAGTGCAGTCATCAAGTTATTATGCACCATCCTGGGGGAGGTGGATAAAGACACTGTGCACAGGAAAGGGAAGAGGATATAGAAGAGCCCTTCTTGAGCCTTCTACGAACCTAAAACTGCTCTAAAATATAAAATCTTAAGATATGTGAATAGGATCAGGATAAATTAATAACTATTTTATATAATACAATTTCTTGCAAAAACACAGAAAAATGCATTCCATACATAATGAATGTATTGTTGTGCATATTTTGAAGAAATTAAAAGGAATTAAAATTATATATAAGAATAAGATATGCAAGAATTTTTATTTAATAACACTAAATTGAGTTATGATTGGATTAATTAAACTATTGATGTGTAAAGTGGCATCCAATTCACAGTTTTTATTTGTTTACCCAAATATATTTGTAATCAAATTCTGTACTCTAGAGTTGTTTTTTTTTTAATCTGGCCCCAGGGGACTCTGTGATCACCTAGACAAGCATAAGGTTGACTTCTGAAATGAATGCATAATGGCATATTTCATAGAAATTGATTAACAGAAAAGGCAACATCTAGCTGAAGAAATTCCATTTCTATGTCATTCCTATGTTAGTGTCCTAAATAACTTGCGAAAAAAGATAAAAACTGAGAAATACAAATCAGATTCAGTTTATATCTCATTTGTAATTACAAATATAATTATGCTTGCATGAGATAAGCCATGTGTATTATTATTCTATACTATTGCATTAGTCATAAATGGTTAAAGACCTTGATTTATAATTATGTTTATTAGGTTTTATAGATTTTCAGGTTTGCCATGTAAAATTACTGTGATAGAAAACATATTGTCATCTCCAAAAGTTTTCTTTTTTGTTTGCTAAATTCTTTTCATTTTCATTTCTACTTTCACAAATATAAAGTAGCATTTTGAGTTATCAATCTACATTTTCTTCTCAAAATGGGTGTGTACAAGTAAGCTGAATCTCATTTACATTACCACTAGTGGGGCTTGAGTTTAGGATCCCTCACTCTCATTCACTGTTGGAATCCTATCATTTGAAACATACCTGTAGTTCCAGCTTTTTGCTGGTTAATTGGAGATAAGCAACTCCAGCATTTGTCTGCCTGGGCTGACTTTGAACCTTGATATTCAATTGTCAGTGTCTTAAGTAGCTTGGATCATAGATATGAGACACCAGTACCAAGCTCTAAGAATTACAACACTTTGCTTTAATTGGATGTTCAATAACATTAATGGACAATATTGAATTATACAGTTTATTTTTATTTTACTTTCACCTATTTTGAAATTAAATGAGTTTAATAAGGAAACAGAAGGGTATCATTAAGCATTCCTTTTTCTGAGCTATGAGCCAGTACATGTATCTGACTGTCCATTTACTAGATTTCCTATTGGTAATAATTTTCCCTGGTGATCTTTTTTGACCTCAACTTAAGACATTCAAGATGAGAATAACATAATTATTTGGTTGTTCCCATAACCAGAGTTGGTAATGTTTTAACTAGAATTGCTCTGCCAAATCATGGGGATTTTAGTATTGCCACAGCTAGGTTATTCTTTCATTTCAATCCATGGATTCAGAGACACATTAGATATTTAAAATATTAAAGTAAATATGGTGCTTCCATAGGCAGACAAAGACCATATTCCCAAAAGAATTCATTTCAATAAGCTATATGTAATTAGAGAAACTCCTCCAAGGTTAGTGTATAAATAATATGGAATACAATGAGATAAACTGCATATAGAGAATTGAAGAAGTAATTTGACTTAGTGGTAGAAAGACAGATATTTTATTTATGAGAGTTAAAGATGATACTGTAGTGGGATTTGAAGTTCAAAAAATAGATTTTTATTCCATATGAAACAAAAATCTAAAATGAGATTTGGAGCCTCCCTTACTGACTTCTTTAACCAATAAATGAAAACTATACAAAACCAAGATGCATAACTGACTACTTAGTATTTTTGTTAGATTGTATAAGTATTTGCTTTAAAGACAGAGGAAATATAATGGTCTATTTCCCTATTGAGTCTTAAATTAATTTTAACTCTCAATGTGCAACAACTTGTTATATCATCTCTTCCCACCAAAGGTCAAGCTTCATGGAATGACCACCAGGGAGCTATACTGATGAACTGACAGATCAAACTTGTGATTTTCATTCTGTTACTATGTTTCCATTGATTGTTCTCTGAAAAAAAAAAAACCTTCATTGCTGCCTTCTATTTTTCACACTCATGCTAATTTAGAATCATTTTAGCTTACTTCCAAGAAAAGATAAGAGCTTGCCAAGAAAGGCTGAAAAAAATTAATTTTGAAAAGTGTTCTTAATGTAAGAGCCTTCTTAATGCTAGCTCTATTTTACTAGAAAGGCTGACATCTACCAATTTGACTTGCAGACCTTGACTTGACACATTTACAAAGGACAGGAAGGAAAATAATAGTCATCAGATGTTTGGCTTTATCTTTCTGTTTTCAAATCAAAATATATTCCCATCATGGAAACATTCTCAGGTGGATTATTTTGCTTCAGTCAATCTACAAAATGCAATTATTTTTCTAGACAGTAAATACATGCTTTGATTCCAAGGGAGCATGACACTAGATTCTTAGAAAATTATAATCATGTTTGCATATTTGACATAACTTAATTAACAACCTCTCACACATGATGCTGGGTGTCAATTGCCTCCCAGAAGCTTTCTGCTGACACATTGAGCCAACTATCCAAATAAATAGATTTAATAAGTTGCATGTGAATATTATAGAAACTAAGTAAAACGTAATAACCGCTTCAAGCAAAGGTAAAATGATCAATATGACTGTGTAAATTCTAAATTACAAGCGATTTTCTAGAAGCAGTGATTTTAATAAAAAATCTAAGGGATAAAACTAAGCCAACTGTTATATACTAAATACATATAATTTACTTTTAATTAGTTGGATAATGATAACATAATTTTTTTTTACCATTTTTAACACTTTCCTGTAGTTATTTTTAAATATTCTTCCTAGAAACCTGTGAAATTACACTTGAAAATGTAGTTAGGTCATCTTCTAATCCTACTTATTCAGGAGGCTGAAATCTAAAGCATCATAGATCAAAGCCAATGAAGACAGAAAAGTCTGTAGAACTGCATGTCCAAAATAATCGGTAAAAAACTGATCAGGAGGCAAAGCTTACTTGCTTGGTAGAGAGCCACCCTGAGTAAGCAATCCAAGCAAGAGTGCTAGGCACTGAGTTCAACGTCAAAATAGCAAAATAATAAGAGTAGTAATAGTAGTAGAAGTAGTAGTAATGGTAGCAGTAAAAGTAATTTGAATATATAGGGTTTTTTTCCAACTCATGTACAAAATCCCCCATGTCAAATGAAAAATAATGAAACTTGGACATTTGATTTTACCTTTGCATTCTGTCAGTATAATCAAATACCAGATATATAGAGTTTGTAAAGAGAAAAAGGTATCCAAGTTTTATAGGCTCCAATGTATGATGGCTTGGCCTAATTTCTTTGGGGTTATGGTAGCAAGAGTATGTCACACTGAGAAACATTGAGACTGGAAGAACCACCCTCTCTTTTGTGAGCACAGCCATAGTGATCAAAGGATTTCCAATGAAAGTTTCTCCAGCTTCCATTAGCATTATGCTTTTGAGCAACCTCTTCATGTAACAAAACTTTGGGGAACACTCATGATCCACAGTAGAGCAACTCCTTAGATACTTTACTGACTACAATAATGAATAAAAAATTATTAAAGTTTCACACTTATTTTTATGATGTATAAATAGTTCAGTGACAAGAATATCCTAATAATTATTTTAGGTATTATCAAATTAGACTGAGTGTCGTAAAAATGTAACTTTCAACCGCATAAGAGCTTTCACATTAGAGAACTTTTGCCTCCATTTGATAGTTTTGCTGTAATTATGACAAATGGCTATCTAGAGCAAAAGTTCAAAAATAGAACTTAAATTTAATTAGCCAATGAAGAATCTAAGTGCTGCCATCATATTTCATAACTACAGTTGGGTCTTAATTTATAGTATGGCTTTGGAAAGAGCTTTTTCTCATATATAAATGAATCTGTAATATTTTAAAAGACAACCAACATGTTCTGTAGCTGGTGATTTTTAAAAAGCATATAAATATACAGTAGCAACCTGCAGACATGTTTATATGCGAAGCTGTGAGGCTATCACTTAATTTGATTCTTAAATCCTTCAACTCCTTTTCCAGGTGGTAAACTTTTAGTTTTACATTATAGGAATAAGTCTCAGCCCTTCATGATGATAACAAATCTCTCCTTTTGTGACTCAGCCTCATGTTCCATGTTGGACAATATGCATGCCAAGTTTCTCCAATATTCTAATGACTTCATTGTAACACACATTAGGCTCTTTCTTACCTCAGGGCTCTCTTTCCAGTGAAGCTTTGCTTCTTTCTTTTTTTTTAACTCATGACTGATTCTTAGTCATGCAGTATGATTCAGGTTAAGTTTCACCTGCAGTAAACCATCCCTGGTTCTTCTAACTGAAAACATTCTATCTTATGTCATCTTCTTACCATTTTCAGCTCCTATTCAAATCCTTAGCATGAATTGTCATTTATTTTTCTTTTCATGGAACATTAGAAATTTTGAAAAACTTGATTAAAGTAAGTACCTAAAGATTTCAAAACATATTATCTATGCTAAGGTCATTTCCCATAGGACAGTATAATTTTCAACTTTATTTGAATGGTTGTTACTTATTGGTATAATAATTTACAATCCAATTCAAAAAAATATTAAATTCCACGTGCTGGTGTTCCATGCCTGTAATCTTAGCCACTCAGGAGGATGAGATGTGAAAATCAGAATCCAAAGCCTGCCTCCAACAGTCTGTGAGCGCCTTACTGCCAAATAACCAGTGAAAAGCAGCAAGTAGAACTATGGCTCAAGAGGTAGAACGCCAGCACTGAGTGAATAAAACCCAAAAGAGAGTGAAAAGCCCTGGTTTGAGCCCTAGTACCTTGAACACAATCAAACAAATATCACTAATAGTGTTAAATAAAGTATAAAATGTAAAAATAAAAAGTATTCTTTAAAAATAAAAGCAAGAAATAAGTGTAACTAGAACTTTCAGTTAGAAAACCTTGGATTCTAAAGCATAAGTGGTGATGTCAGGAATTTCACTGTTTATTAAGAAACTGTGCTTGGTAGCTGGGGGTTTAGCCCAGCGGCAGGGTGCCCGCCTGGCATGCACAAGGCCCTGGGTTTGGTCCTCAGCCCTGGGGGGGAAAAAAAAAGAAAGAAAGAAACTGTGCTGGTTGCTGGTGGCTCACGCCTGTAATCATAACTACTCAGTTGGCTGAGACCTGAGGATTATAGTTCAAAGCCAGCCTGGAAGAAAAGCCACATGAGACTCTTTCCAATTAACCACTAGAAAACCGGAAGTGGAGCTGTGGCACTAACCTTGAGCAAAAGAGCTCACAGACAGCACCAAGGCCCTGAGTTCAAGACTGTCATTGTGAAAAAAAAAAAACTAAGAAAATGTTCTGCTTAATTAGGCTTGCTCAAGGAAACAGAGACCACTGCATATCTTTCACATGGAAAAGATTTAAAGATATTTGGTGCTTCCAAAATGTAAAATGGTCAGAAATATGATCATGTAAGTTGATACCCCTTGTTCCCGTGAAAGTAATTAGATTTCTGAAGTGCAATACAACCACCATTGAGAACTGAGAGCTGAGTTCCTGCAGAATAAAGACATATTGTTTCCAAGAAATTTAGATAAGTGTTTCATCTCTCATATTTGCCTGTCCTTAGGGTATATTCATCAGGTGTCTGCCTTCCTAACCAGAAACACATATTTGGCTGAATCTAGAGGCAGAAACCAGGAGAATTGAGGCTAAAGGACAGGCTTGGTGGGAAAAATCAATGAATGTTCATCTCATCAATAAGATAAGCATGGTAGTGCATTCCTAATACCAGCTATAGGCAGGAGGTATAGGTAGAAGGATCATTGTCTGAGGCTGCTCCAGACACAAAGCATAAGACTCTATCTGAGAACTAAAATAAAAATAACTGGGGTGTAGCTCAAGTGATAGAGCACTTACCTAGCAAAAACCTCACTACCACTATCAAAAAATAAAACAGTTCATGATTCCTTAGGGTCATCAGTTTCAGATTATGAGTGTGTTTAGTATGTCATACATATATTTAAAACTTGTTCATGTTATATATTTTAATTTTAACAAGTATCTCAGAAGTTTTTTCTATAATTACTTCCTTGCATAGTAGCATTACTGTTTGAGATGGAATGATTAGTTGTCTAAAACTCAGGCATATCATTAAGGACAAAAACTTTTAAGATTTCATGGGCTAAGGATTCTTCATGCAAAGAATAAGAATATGGCACAATGTCTAGTTTACACTTCAGGCTAGTGAATTATTTGTCAAACTATATGTACAGACATGATAAAGGTATTAGATCATGTAGTTATACATGGAATTCACCATTTCTCAATTCCATCTATGTTGTACCTGTTTCTATATAAACCATTAACTAATTTCTGCCTGGAAGACAATCTGTCACTGAAGAGAGATCGATCCATGACTGGTCAGGGACTCATCAGCCCCTACAGTTTGCTGTGGTGCAAAGTTCTATCTAGTTCATAAATATTTCTTAGTACCAGTATGCTGTTTCTTCTCCTATAAGCATAAATAAAATAAAACTAGACAAGTTGTGCCACTGAAATACACATTAAAGATAGAGAATAACTTTTCACTCTTCTTATACTAATTTAAATCATTGCTCTAACATTGAAATAAATATTCTTCAAAATTGCTAAACTTTGGTATACATTAATATCCTCAAATATTAGCTTAAGCATTTTATTAAAAAGAAGTAAAATAACACCTAACCAATTTTAATTGCTATTCAAGTTTCTTTTGAAATAAATTTCTATTGTTAAAATAGTAAGTGGCAAAGATATTTCAAACCAAATATTCAGACTTTGCAAATGTATCCATATATAACCATCATCACTCAAATCTACATTACATTCACATTATATCAAAGGAAAAGAAAAATATTTAATTTTAAAAATTAAGAACATGTAATGTGGATATAGCCAAATAAATAAATGAATCAAATGTTCCACCTGCTTATTAAAATTGTTTTAAATCCAGTCAAGTTTGACTCAATATAAACATTTATATAAATATGTTATAAATATAAATATGCTATGTAAATATGCTAATCTATCTCTTTTTTGAGTAAGTAGAAGAAAGTCACACATGCTTCAAACTCTAGTTTTTTAATATAGAACATACTTTTTGTATATTTATTTAAAAAAGAAAAGAAATGGCAAGATAAAGGATGAACTAATGGGAGTGAACTATACAATTTGGGAGGAGTAGATTAGGCAGGGCTAAGTGGGAGAAAAATGAGCAGGGGGTAACAGTGTTTAAAAGTAAATATCCTCCTTACCTTACTTATGTAGCTGTAACCTCCCTCTGCTGATCACCATTACAACATATTTATTTACAAGATATATATATGTGTGTGTGTGTGTGTGTGTGTGTGTGTGTGTGTGTGTGTACACATACATATATATAGAAGCTTGGGCTGGGAATGTGGCTTGAGTTCTTGCCTAGCATGCATGAAATCCTTGGTTCCATTCATCAGTATCACAAACACAGAAAAAGCCAGAAGTAGTGCTGTGTCTCAAATAGTAGAGTACTAGCCTTGAGCAAAAGAAGCTCAGGGACAGTGCCTAGGACTTGAGTTAAAGCTCCAGGACTGGGAAGAAAAAGAAGCAAAAGAAGAAGGAGGAGGAGGAGAAGGAGGGGCAGGAGGAGGGGGAAAGAGGAGGAGGAGGAGGAAGAGGAGGAGGAGGAGAAGGAGAAGGAGAAGGAGAAGGAGAAGAAGAAGAAGAAGAAGAAGAAGAAGAAGAAGAAGAAGAAGAAGAAGAAGAAGAAGAAGAAGAAGAAGAAGAAGAAGAAGAAGA
>NW_012267300.1:1760643-1777225 GCF_000151885.1 Dipodomys ordii
GAAGAAGAAGAAGAAGAAGAAGAAGAAGAAGAAGAAGAAGAAGAAGAAGAAGAAGAAGAAGAAGAAGAAGAAGAAGAAGAAAGTGAGCCTCAGATCTGAGCCTCTTGAGTAGCTAGGATTATAAGCATGAGCCATGGATGCCAAGCAAATACTTATATCATTTGGATATCTATTTAGCTTTAAAAGAATATAAGCTCTATGTGGAGTCTTTTATGGAACCTCCATACTGCTTTCCAAGATGGTTGAACAAGTTTACACTCTCACCAACAATGTAGTAAGGTTCCCTTCTCTCCACATCCCCTCCAGCATCTGTTGTTTTTAGAATTCTTGATTTTAGCCATTCTAACTGGAGTGAGGTGATATCTAAGTGTTGTTTTGATTTGTATTTCTTTTATGTCTAGGGAGGTTGAGCATTTCTTCATGTGTCAATTGGCCATCCTTATTTCCTCTTCAGAAAAGGTTCTCTTTAAGTGTTTAGCTCACTTATTTATTGGGCAGTTGTTTCTTGGAGAATTTGTTGGTGGGGGATTTTTTGAGTTCCAGGTATATTTTAGATATGAGACCCTTGTCCGTTGTATGGCTAGTGAAGATCTTCTCCCAATCTGTGGGCTTTCTATTGATCTTGCTAGCTATGTCCTTTGCCATGCAGAAATTCTGCAGTTTCACGAAATCCCATTTGTCCAACCTTTCTTTGATTTGTTGTGTTTTTGGGTCTTTATTACAAAATTTTGACCTATGACAAGGAACCTAAATGATATCAATTCAATCTGTTTGGATAAAAAATAAGTTATCCTGACTTTCTTAGGGAGAAATATTTCACTAAAGACCAAAAATGGCAACACACTTTCAGACATAAGTATTGGCAGAGTAACAATTAAAATTGTTTATTTCCTTTATGCTTGCTTTAAAATGTGATATAAATATATATAATATGCCATTTTCAAATTCATTTGTAGGCCTATAGTATACTATTTAAGTATTAGCAGGGAAGTGTTTCTCTTGAATCTATGTGTTCCTATAATACAGCCATAATCACATACATAAATGGCTCTAATAAAAATGTAAATCAAAGCACATTTTCTTTCACACATCTCTCCCTGCAGCTTCCTCTTCCTCCTCTCTGCTGCCAGCCTCAAAATAAATCCATTGCCCAGAGGTGGCACAAGTCTACATGCAAGTTGCATCTTCTGCTGAGTATAACAGATATTTGAAAATGAATTCACTAGTTCTATTTTTTACCATAAACTGTCAACTCAGGACATTTATAAAAAATTAGATGTTATGAAATAATGAACTTTTTGTATGAGTATAAGTAATTTACCAAAAATGAACATCTTCTAGACTTGGTGATACTAGCAAAGAACCCTTCCATCACCTTCCACTTCTCCTTCTTCATCTCTACAGACACTAACTCTGAGATAAGGACTTAGTATTAAGTTCATTCCCAGAAAAGAGTTGTTCCTAAAATCTAACTAAAGGACATTTATGCTGTGATTATTTTCCATTAAGTTCATTAGGACTTATCTTTTCATTCTTAACACACACACACACACACACACACACACACACATATGGGTAAATGCCTATATATCTCAAAGTGCAGACAACCGGTAGTCAACAGATAGTCAACCTTCTCCTAGCACTCTTCTTTCCTAAGCACACCACTGCCATCACCCCAGTAAATAATCCCATAGTCTCCAAGACATTAACCAATTAATTCCTCAAATCTAGCCACAAGAAGATACTTCAAGGGCATTATGCTAGCTCTCTAATTCAGCCTATATTTTTGCTTCACATGTTTTTAGGGAAAGCTTCTATTCTGGAAGGGTTAATTCTAGGATATCTATACTTTATCCTGACACATTTTCTGAAAAGATAAACCAACACAGTGTTGAGTTCTAATCAATTTATATATTGTACTGATTTATTGTGCTGTTTTCAACTATGGACTTAAGACACATTTCAGCTATTTGTGCACATTTTTGAGTATCATTTATGGATGAGTGTGAGAAGAATAGGTTAGAATCCTCTAGAGGGATTTGCCATGGGGTTTGATTATGTTGCAAGACTCTCTATGTGGAGCTTCCTAGTTCAAAAATTCCTGTGCCTATTCTGTAACTTATTGCTTTGAAAGGGACAGACGTCATCCTCTTCATCCTAAAGATGGATGGGGAGCCATCAGAGCTGGCTAATAGTCTTATCACACCCATTGTTGCTGGGCCACCGTCCGTTGGGACTCACTTCCTTCCTTTAGTGCTATTTTATATTGTGTGTTTTTGTTTTTTTTCCCCATAATGAAGATTTGAATCCTTTGCCGTAAATTTGAGTTATGTGAGAGTTTCTTAGCAATCAAATGTTCCTTCTAATTTTAGACTTATGAAAGCTTCCAGTGAGAAAATTAAAATATAAAAACATAGAAAGAGTTTAGGAAAAAAAATTCCCAGCTATTGAGAAAAACAAAAATCAAAATGACACATACAATAGATTTGTAAGCTATTGGAATAAGAGCTAATAGAAACACTAGAGTATGAAGTAGTGCAAATTTAGCAAGTAAGGGGAGAAGGGAAAGGAGAGAGAGAGTGGAGGAATGACACATCCTAAAAATCTTTCTAAGAGAAGATCCAGAATATCAAAGAAAATGAAATAAAACATGAATAGGGAAATAATTTATGAGATTCCCTAAAATCACAGGACAGAATGATTTGCTATTAAATGTGCACCTGCAAAGCATGGCCTTATGAATTAACTGATTATAATGAAGACACAGCCTATTCATGCAGTTTTATGGAAACAGGAAGGAGGAATCAAAGTTACATAAAGAGTAAAAAGAAAAGCTACCAACATATAAACTGCCTGCCTATACAATTCTATAATTGTAGACTTTAAAATATTTCTGTAAAATATCTTTTGAAATTAATAATTATTTTAAAATTAAAATATTTTAAATTACAATTGTGTCTGTTACACTTTGTATCTGATGTGTCCCTGAAGGTTTCTTGTTCCAAAGCTTAATCATCAGTGGTCAATGTCTACACCTGACTAAAGTGTAGGGCACCATTCTCAGGAGGGTTTAGTGCTGAGCTGCAAAGAGAGGGTTTTTCTCGGAAGATCAAATTGCTATATGGCCTGAATCTTGATTCCTCCATCTTCTCCACAGATTCATGTGTCATCCTTTGCCAAAGGTGCCATGGTAACAAATACTTGTAAACAAAGTATCAGTCACAAAAATATTTTATGTTTCACACAAATAGCAAATCTTCTTTAATTAAGCCGAAAATACTGCACCTCTTAATCATTAATGTTATGTGTTGTATGTCAGTAGAAAAGAAAGAAAAAATCAGTTAAGTTTGATATTTGGGGGGAAAAATAATATTTTTACAGCGTAAATTGAAGAAATTTGTCATCTCTATCTCTACAGCAAACACCTGTGACTGGCAGTTTGTAAATTGCTAATTAAATGAAGAGCAGCCATAAGGGAGAGGGTTATGTCGATGTCTCTTGGATGTTATACATCATGAATTTGAGCACCAATGTACCCAAAATTTAGCATTTTCCATTCCAAACAATTTTCTACAAAAGATACATATATTCTGTCCTTGAACCCTTCTTAAAGAAACACATTTCTTTGATTTTCCTCACTTTAATACTGAGCAATGTGAATATTGATAGCAATAAATAGAGAAAAATAATATGTTTCTTTGCAAGTAAAATAAAGACATTTTCATGTATAATATGTTTCCACAGACTATGTGTGTGCACGTGTTTGTGCATGTGCATGCACGTGTGTGCATGCCTGCATGCTTCCTTCATCAGAATTCAGTCCTTAACAGTACCACTGGATAATACAAAGCACAGGCTTTCAATTTATTACATCATAAAACTGAATTTGAAGTAGGAATAATCTTTATAGTGTTATTTACTGCATGTGATACAGCTAAGTGAATAAACTGTACACAGGTATCATTTATTGCATAGAGGAGAATCTCTGCACAAAGCAAAGACTACTGCACTTGCAAGCTCAGCACTACTCCCTCTTGCTCTTTGTATTTTTGCCAAAGTACTTTTGGTAATATTAATTGAGAGAAACCACATGCTATTTTAAATAGAGTCATGGGAATTTCTACTATTATACAGCCAAGTAACTATACAAAGCATCCATCAATACTGACCAACACCATTAAATATGGCATCATGGCATCAACCCAAGACATCACATTTATCTAATCATTGACTTTACATTTACCTCGATCTATTTCAAGACAAGAAATGAAAGGCTTGCTTGCAAAATTACATTTCCAGCAATTTCTGGTAAAGGAAGGAGATGAACTTTGAGTGGAGCAATTGTTTTCTAAATGGGTTTTTAAGACATGGTATATTGGGTCTTAAGTTCATTGATTTGTATTGGACCTAAAAGCCCAGGTTGGAAGGGAATATCACTCATAAAAAAGACTTGGAAATAGATTGCTTATTCCCTGAATCAGAGGTCTCAAGCCAAATTCAAAAACCTGCTCACAGAGCAAATTTCTTTTGATTCTTTAAAATAAAATTTCGAAATACTACAAGCACAGGGGCAATTTATATCTTTGGGGACATTTTAAAGAGAAAAATGCATTAGCTTAGTGGATGGTTCAAAGGACTGAAAATGGGATATAAGACCTTTCACCTTGAGTTATCATTTGATGAATGCAGCCCAGGCTGAAAGTGAGCGTCACTTTTTTCTTTCAGTTATACTACAACAATCTAAGAAATAGTCATAAAGCATTCATCAAGGCATGGGCTTTTGACTTGTTGGAGAAGAGGAAAATTGTAGGTCACCAATTTGATTTCTAAACCTGAAAATTTTATGTCAATGGTTTATAAGAATTCCTTTATTTATAATAAACCAAATAGTCATTTTTCCTCAATAAAACATAATGTTTGTATTATTGAAGTATATACATGCAATGCATTAGGTATTTTATCACCAGCTAAAATAACAACAGATTATCTTTGTATCCATTAATTCAAATCAATTTTTATTGCAAATAAACTTTGTTTCTGTGGAAAAAAGTTGTGTGACAGTATATTTAAGTTTAATTCTTATTTGTTCATGAATTTTAGGTAGCCATATTTTTTCCTTCTACCAGATTAAAAAAATTAATACAAATATAAACAAGATTTTAATCACTTCATTATTTCATAATTTTGGAAGTTATATTCTCTGCCATGAAGAACAACATGTTTTAAAGTGATTCTCCACTGAACTTTGCTGTGATTGAATCACCTAGAGTATTCAACAAATATTTGTATCCACTGACTAGCCTAATCCCTATCTTGTTTTCATGATGCTCATGAATTCAAGAGAGGAGTGTGTCCCCACAATTTCCTAAACAGGAGCTATTCCCTTAGGAACAAACCATGGACTTACCTGTGGTCATGCGACATCCTGGCTCAAAATATTCTGGAAGAAGAATGTCATGAGAGAATTGTTAAGAAAGTATTGTACTCCAAGAGAAGAAATTCAAAGTCATATCTTCAACATTGCTTCAAAAAGTGTTGCCTTCACCCATTTCTCTTTGCAAATTATAGGTAAAACTTCTTAAACTAAAAATGAATTATCATTGGCTATTTAAGATTTATAAAGTATACATTTAGATATTCACACATAGAGGCAAAAGAAATTCCATGCTATTTAAAAAAGAACCTGAGATGTTACTTTAATGATTTATAATGATTATATACTCAAAATGTCTCTAATGCTCTCACTACTCTGTCTTTGGTACTCAGAACTTCTCTGCTTCTTTTCCTCTCTTTCTCCCTTTATTAAATCATTTTGCTTATGTTAGTATCAGGGCTTGAAATCAAGACCTTGAGTTTTCACTCACAACTAGTGATCTACCGCTTGAATCATGTCCCCAGTTTGTTTAGCATTTTGCTGGTTAATTAGAAATATGGTTTCATGAGCTTAACTGCTGGACTACAGCAGTCCTGAAGGTTTCAGACTCCAGGGTAACTAGGATCAAAGGCATGAACATAAACACAGCTCCTCCAAAACTTTGAAAAGCACTATTCTATTCTATTTGTAAGCCCACCTCCTTAAGATCAAGCATTTCAATGAGACACGTAGTATATAACTTTGTAGGCGTGAGTTATGACTCTTCACTAGTTTTCTATAGATGAATTTAATTATAATTATAGAGGACAATCATGTGATTTGATCATGTGATTTGGAGTTATCCCAGATGAATGCCAAGGATGTTTTGTAAAACAAGTTTACAGCATAGATGAATATCAATTCTAAGATTTCTTTTCAAATTGAAGAAAGTAACTATTCTGTGAAAACATTGAAAGCCTTGTCCAAGTCTGTTGAAATTTAAGATGGTTTTGAATTTTTAACATTGCAAATGCCATAGCTTTTTTTCTTTAGAAAAAAAGAAACATTTAAAATTCATGGATAATAGAGCACTCTCATTTTTCTCATTGCATTTTTATAAACATTCTTAAAGTTGAGAGCCAGTGGCTCACACCCATAATCTTAGCACTCAAGAGGTTGAGATGTGAGGACTATGGTTAGAGGCCAGACCGGACAGAAGGCAAATCTGTGATACTCTTTTCTCCAATTAATCACAATAAAGCAAAAATTGGAGCTGTGGCTGAAGTGGTAGAATACTATCTGTGAGCAAAAAGCTCAAGGACACTGTCCAGGCCCTGAATTTAAGCCCTAGGATTGGCACACTCACACACACACACACACAAATACACATTCTTCAAAATACTTGTGTTTATACATTTTAAGAAAATTTTGTTTGATCAAATATATTAATGTAAAATGAATCAAATATATTAATGTAAAATGAATACTAGTAAAAAAAATGAATACTAGTTATGTGTCTACATAAAAAATATACCATACATGGATGAGTTAAAATCACTCATTTATTATCTTGTCATTTCAATATTTCAGGGATGTGAACATGGTACAGATGTATTCTCTATTTTAAAGTCTTTCAGAAGGCTATAGTCAAGTAGTTAGCTAGGGACATTGGTTCAGTTAAGAAAAGGATCACTTCATGGTTCAAAGCCAGCCTGGGCAAGGAAAGTCCATGAGACTCTTATCTCCAATAAACCACTCGAAAACCGGAAGTGGCAATGTGGCTCAAGTGGTAGAGTGCTCGCCTTGACCTGAGGAGCACTTTGATTGCTCAGTCAAGATAGCTGAGATGGCAATAGTCTGCCATGATTTATTATAACTTAATCGCAGGAATATCATGTTTCTCATTTGTCATGTTGGATGAGGAAACTGAGTCACCAGTCCATCCACACTCCAGAGATGAATGTTGATTAGACAAAGATGTGAATAACAGGAGATAAGGATCACTTGCATTTCCCTTGGAAGTCTTACACAATCATCATTATGGATTTAAATGTATCTTTATTTCATCTAGGTTCAGAATACTGATTGTACCTTATGTATCAATTGACTATAGGACTGATTGAATAGATATTGTATTCTATTTCAATCACTATTAGCAGATTTAGTTAATTATTACAGAAAAGATATTTTTTCTTTGGGCTGATTTTTGTGCTCCAGAAAAGAAAATGTCCACATAATAGTTTTCATTGAGTACTATGTTCTTTTATTTTCTGTTTATCCCCCCAAAAATCTCACAGTTTTAGTGGGAACTAAATTGAAAATTCAAACTTATAGTATATCAAAACAAAAATGAACTCTCATCCAGAAATGGGATCTTCTTTCTATCTTTGGTGGTTTATTGTATTCTAGTTTTCTGACTTTGTCTTTTCCAAATCTTATTTTTCCAGTTACTCACACAGATTATACTGATAAAGGTTGTGGAGAGCTGCGGGAGCCCCGACCAAAGACGGCTGCAAAAGCAACATTGTAGCTAAAATGGCTGGGCCGCGTGGTGCGGCTGCCACCTAAGATGTCCAGGGCGTGAGGAGTGCTCTCTGTAAAAAACAACTCCTTATATGGCTATGACTTGGCTCCTAGTTTGCTTCCGTGTTTGCAGCCCTATCAGTATATGCCACGTGGCGCTTCAGGATTGGCCATCCAGGAGGCTTATAACCGGAGCGCGGGGGGGGATGGGAAGGAGAAACAAGGAGAAACCAGGAGAAACAGGAAGAAGCGGGCAGGAGAGAAGTAGGAGAAAAGAAGCTGTAAACAAGGTCCTGAATAAACCGCCTGAAAGAAGAACCTGTTGTCGCGTCATCCTTGCGGGTCCAGGCGGTTGCGACAAAAGGTTCTAAAGCATTTTTTTCTATAACCATTTCTATGTAAAAAGTAATAATATCAGAATAAATATTTAATAGGATCTTACCAAGGGCCCTGCACTTTAAAAACATCATTTCACTTAATGCATTAAATTAATTAAAAAAACAAATTGTGTCAGCCGGGCGCTGGTGGCTCACGCCTGTAATCCTAGCTACTCAGGAGGCTGAGATCTGAGGATTGCAGTTCAAAGCCAGCCCGGGCAGGAGAGACGGTGAGACTCCTATCTCCAATAAACCACCAGAAAACCGGAAGTGGCACTGTAGCTCAAGTGGTAGAGTGCTCGCCTTGAGCTGAAGAGCTGAGGGACAGCGCCCAGGCCCAGAGTTCAAGCCCCACGACCGACAAAAAAAAAAACAAATTGTGAAGCAAGCATTTTAATTAACAGGGAAAATGATAGCTGGCAATCAAAGTTTAAACAGATGACTTTGGAACAACATTTTTATGTGAGAAAGTTATTTTCTTGTCTAGTACACAATCCTTTAGATATGGCATTAAAGGAAATGCAGAGAATAATTACAATGAAGTTCCTCTGTAAAACACTCTTCATATGAATAGCTCAAAGCATTTTGTATTGCATTACCTCATTAATCTTTGTGGCATCCTACTGAGTAAATGTGGCAAGGATTTTATTTCATTTTTATTGATTTTTTTAAGTGAAAGAAGAACTTTCACTTCCAATTGCTTTTTCATAGCATATCAATGACTGCTTGAAATAAAAGGTGGAAGGCTTAGCTGTCCAATTTGAAAAGACTTCATTAATTTATTAAATTATAACTTTAGCTAATAGTTGTTAAGTAAGAATTTTTACCACATAATTATTAAACCAAAGGTTCTGGAAGAAGCTTGCAATCTAACTGTGAAAAGTCTTCAGTATTTGTCTTTTGTTTTGTATTTATTTAACTTTTAAATTTTATTGTACAAAGGAGTTTGAATTCAACATGTCAGTTTATGAGCATAGAGGCACCTTGAACAATATCATCACTTTCATTATGGTATTCTTCAGCATGTCTCCCAATCCTACCCATCCCCTCAATTTTCCTAGATCCATTTTCACATATATACATTGAATATTGTCACTGTATTTTCCCATCCTTCTCTTCATTTAACTACTTCCTCCCCTTGACATTTTCCTCTTCCCCCAACATCTCAAGTTCTAGCTTGCTGGTATTCATTTTAGACAGTAAATTAGTTATCTTAAAGAGTTTCACATGGCCATCTTCACCTGTATAGGGAAAAAGCTTTTGTATTTATGCATATGATTCTGTATATATTTGTATACTATGTGACCATTTGCATAGAAATAAGTGGATCTGGAACATGTATGTATGTATATATATATATATATATGTATATATATATATATGTATATCACATTTTCTTGATCTATTCATCTATTGATGGGCGTCTGGGATGGTGAATGATGCAGCAGTGAACATGGATTTTCAAGAGGTTTTCCTGTATCCTGATTTATAATCATTCAGATAAGTACCTAAGAGTGCTATCACTGATCATAGGTTAAGGCTATATTAAGAACTTTTAAATGACAACTATAGGTCTTGAAGTAAGGAAAAAAAGGTTTTTATTCAGTTATAGTTTGTGTGTGTGTGTGTGTGTGTGTTATAACAGTGTATATATGACTTACCACAAAGAAAACTAATTTATGGTTATTATGTTTAATATTTTAATTTAATTTGTATAACTATCCATTTGTAGTTTCTAATTATTTTACATGTGATTTTCAGTATTTATGTTGTATTAATAAGTGCCAGAAATTCATGTAACTATCAATAAATAATTTCTTCTGGTTCCAGCTACTTGTTAATCTTTAGGTCCCCTATGCATCTATCATCTTTTATGCATGTATCATTGACCTCTTAGCTTAATTTACTACTTATTTGGATTCTTGTCTTTGTTCTCTGTCAGATGTTTGTTACTTTTTCATTCTGAACATAGAAAAAAGCTACTGTGTCATATAGGTAAAAGTATGTGGATGTATATACATATACTTATATCTATATTTCTATTAAGTGTGTGTGTATATATGTGTATATGCACACAGACATAAACTTAATAACTTTCTGTGCTTAGTATGACCTGTCAATTTAATGGTCTATTCACTACCTGAAGTATAGCTTTATGTTTCCAAATTTTCAAGTTCTTAATAGTGATGCTCTAAGTTGTAGTTTTTTTCTATTATAGTTGAGCACTCATAATATTCTATTTATTTTCCTATCATTTTATGCTACTTGCCAAAGGATCACAAGAGTTCTATAAATACAAATTTGAAAATGTTTCTAGTACACTAATTAGATATAGATAATTCTCTCTTCTTTGTGTTGAAACCTCAATCTATAAATCTTAGAAGAC
This sequence comes from Dipodomys ordii, assembly GCF_000151885.1. Taxonomy (NCBI): domain Eukaryota; kingdom Metazoa; phylum Chordata; class Mammalia; order Rodentia; family Heteromyidae; genus Dipodomys; species Dipodomys ordii. Next base: position 1,771,283 of record NW_012267300.1, read on the forward strand.
TGATTATTTATATTGACAGATTTCTTTATTTTTATGGTGGTATTTCAATATCTGTTTATTTCTAACAGTGAGTGGAACATTTTGGCTGCCATACTCTATTTGAGAATGAGTTGTCAAGAACTGATTTATTGGGTAGAAAATTTCCAAATCTATAGTGTGAAAAATGTGTAGAGATGTTATTGCATGGAAGGGATAATTCATTACTCTATTTCTCTATACTTTTTCTTCAAATTTTCTACTGATTACCTTAATAAAAAAAATCTGGGGCTGAGAAGATGGCTCAGTGGTACAGCGCTTGCCTTGCATGCATGAGGCCCTGGGTTCGAGTCCTCAGCACCACATAAGCAGAAAAAGCCGGAAGTGTGCTGTGGCTCAAGTGGTAGAGTGCTAGCCTTGAGCTGAAGAGCTGAGGGACAGAGCCCAGGCCCAGAGTTCAGGCCCCATGACCGAACCCCCCCGCAAAAAAAATCTATAAGCTTTTGTCCTGTCTAGATGTGGAGGTGTAATGGTGTGTGGGCCATCACACCTCCATTTCCCACCTGCCATTTCACCAATCTACATTTGCTGTTATTACATTCTTGCAATCCAAGATCTCTTTGTTGTTCTTTAGAGCCCTTCAATTGAATCCAAAAATAATCATCGATAAGGAAATACTTTCAATGAAAATAAGATGAGAGGGAAGCAAAGGTACCAAAATGGGGGTAGTATATTTATATAGAATCCATTAACATATTGACTAAAATTCCTGTATATTCAAAAATAACATAAAAAGCAGTTCCAAAACCTGTGCAAATTTCATTTTTTAGTAATTTTTCAAGATTTATGTTCCTCTAACCTTACCTAACCATTTTCACCATTACCACTGAAAGATTCTAATTAATAATACTCAGGAAATATTTTTCCTAATTTTCTTGAAACCAAAAGACTCATTAAATATATGAGTGTCAGCTTTAGCTGCTTAAGTGATTTTACTTCACAGAATGTCCCAAGGTGGCTTTGCATGTTGTCTTTTTCCCATTCTCCCATTAGTGCTGATAATAGTACATACTCTAGTGTGTGGGATGATCATGTAGAAATTCTCATTAGGAACTAATGATATCTCTTACATGGTATTCTATTCCACATGCATTCATACAAAGAAAATTGTATCTGGATCTGCTCAGGCTATGTAGATTTCAGGAGCATACAATAATGTGATGACTATTTCTCTGATCTAGGCATGTTGCCTATGAGTTTGGGCACTCGAATGGTTCATTGCCTTTTTATTTGGTCTTCTTCCTAGATATCATATCTTCTTATGACTTTCTCCTCTTCTGCCACTTCCTCCTCTTTCTTCTTCTTCCTCCAATTCTTCCTCTTCCCCCTCATCTCTCTCTCTCTCTCATGTGATCTTCTACGTAGCCTTGGTAGGACTTAAACTCGATATGCTATTTATTGCCTTAGCCTTATGGATCAACTTATATTAGAACAGATTAATCACATGGCAAGAGTTACTATTCCATGAATTCCTAATAGCTATGATTTCTCTCAAGTTCTCACTTTTAAAAGCAAGATTAATTTATGAAAAACAAACATGGAACAAACAAAATGAAACACATTTTTAACCTCCATCTCCTACTAACATCTGTTTTATTCTTTTATTTTGTTTCTAGTTGCCAACATTCTCTTTGACAGTTCAGCAAATTAAACTCTGAGTGTTCCCAAATCTTAACTTTCTTGTACAGCTGTTCTTTTTAAAATAACTTATCATTTCTTATTTATCTAGAACAATGGTCTTTTATTTTCCTTATATTGCAGTATGCTTTAACACTGTGTGTCCATAAATACTTTATCTTTCTTAACTCCTCCCTCCTCTTCTATATTATCTCTTTTTCACAATTTTGACCTCCTTCATACTCCACTCTCACTGTTATCTCTTGTCTCAATGCTGGTATTTGCATAAGAGTATGTTTTCTGAATTTCCTCCTGTCCACTCTTCTTTTTCCCAAAGTGATTGATTTCCATGACTGTGATTAACCATATCAGCTCTAAACTGCTAACTTCCAAATCTAAATTATCTCCACTCACTTTCATGAGCTAAAGATTGGCGATTTGCTATTGCCACCTGCCACTTACACACATGAATCACATAGACTCATTAAACCTATGCCTACCTATGTCAACCACCAGCATCATTGTTAATTTATTCTCTATCTATATGTGTGCATTGCTAGAAATTTTGTTTTCCAAAGTAAATTCTGATTTAGTCATAAATTATTACTAGAATTATTTTCTGTTTTAGTCCATCCTAGATACATATTCCATTATTGCAATATCATATTTGACCTTTGAATTTATTATTTATTTATTTTTGGTGTTGGTATTGGGGCATGAAGTCAAGGCCTGTACACTGTGGCTTAGCTTTTTTACTCAAGGCTGGCTCAACTCCATTTCTGGCTTATTCAACTGCAGATAAAGATTCTCACAGACTTTCCTGAACAGGTTGGTTTAACACTGTTATGTTCAGATCTCAGCCTCCTAAGTAGCTGGGAATGTAGGAGTGAGCCACCAGTGCCTGGCTGATCTTTCAACTAATTTTTAATAGATAATTTATGGACCATGTTCAAGACTCTACCATTACTGCCTCAAATATTAAATGGAAGACACAAAAATTGTCTGTGAGTTAATTGGAGTCGAGAAATTTAATAATACATTGTTTTGAAAACCCACTGCCATCATGAAAACCCAGGCAGTCAGAGCCTCCTCCCTGGATGTCACAGTAATCTTCCTTACTTTTGCCTTTCTGAACCATCTGTCTCCTCCATAGCCAGTGTTCTAAACTTGGTAAGAACATTTCATACATGTTCAGGTCTGTGTGTATACAAAGAGAATGTTATACTAGTTTTTATATTGGTGCATATAATTTATGAACTATTTTCCTCACTCCTAAGAGATATGGGGAACAGATATATGGATATATAGAAATAGATAGAAATATCCCTTCCTGTCATAAAATAGTCTTCTTTTACAAACACTAAGTGCTTTACTTTGTTAAAAAAAATTCTGGACAAAGAACATTTAGTAGACCAAAGTACACTCAAGAATCCAGTAACACTCAGAATGTGGGGAGAGTCTAAGTGTTCCATCAATCTGTGGGAAGGCATTTGTTCCAGAGTCTCTTGTGATGAGACATAGACTTACGTGCAAATATTCTGGTTAAATAGCATCTATTCCTAGGCTAAGACTCAGCTGCTGCTTAGCAGATAAGCACTTATGGTTCTTAATATACTAAGAAAACAATTGACCTTATAACAATTCAAATTTGATAGGAAACCTGTGGGTAAATTTAGTTTAGTTAACAGTTTGCATATTTTGCCTAACTAGGTTTCTCCATGTCTTTTTAGCTCTTTTTCCCAGAAAACATACTCAATTACACTGATCTTTATAGTTTCAGTTCTTTACTCAAACTTCTTTTCGTAGGATCATAAACTTCCACTTACCTATGGCATCCTGAACTACTTGCAACAAACACAATATCATTTTGTATTCTTCTAAGTATATATTTTTTCCTGTCTTCTAATTTCCATATTTTCCTTTCACCTTTCAGCATTGTTACATTTACTATTCTGCAGCAAAATGTTAAAATATAGTTGCAGGGAAATATTAACTTCCAGCCAACAACTAGTGACTCAAGCTTATATCCATATAACTACTATGGAGACTGACATTGGGAGGAATTTTGATAGCAACCCAAATAGAAAGATGCATAAGATTCATTAATGGAGAGGTAGATGTGTTGATCTGGCCCTGTTATTTTCCAAGGGAAGAAATCCAAATTAAAAGCAAGCAAAAGTGCTGAAGTTGTCACTCCATAGTAAGTTTATTTGCCTAGCAAGCTTGAGTCCCTGAATTCACTCTTCAATGCTTCTAAAAATAAAAACTACAATTCCCAAAAAATAAATCTAAAGAATTTTGGGTTACATTTAATATAAACTTGTGGGATAACTTGCAATTTTTACTGGTCTAATTGCATTACAGGGCTCTGCATCTTATTTAAAATGTATGATAAAAATATGTTCATAGTTGCAAAATAGTTCTTAATTTCTAAATTTCAAAAGACATAAAATAAAGGTGGATTTCAAAAAAAAGTACCACTAATATGAAACATCTGTTTCCTTACAATAAGTATATATCCAACTAGAATATTATATTGATAAATTATTCATATAAAACATTGATTCCTATTTTTCAAATTAAGCAGTATTGATTCCAAACCACTATTTTTCTCCAAAGCTCTAATTACATCTATAGTATAGAACTTAGCAATGTGGAGTTCTATCAATGGCAAATATACATGACCATTGCTCCATTAGTTAATATTTCAGGGAAAGTATATTACCTAAGTGAATGGAAGATAAGACTGTTCATCCTTTCATTGTGAATGTGATAACATTAGGTCAAAGAGATTTTTTGTACATCAACACCCATATATGGAAATAGTCACATAAGCATTTTAGCTGAGATTATATTTTCTGATGTTAATGTCTATAATTAGAAAAATACATCCAATTTATGCTAATTATTTGAAGTATAACAACAAATACCCTGTGTTCTTTTGAATCCTAAAACCTCAGTTAGAATAGCGATTTCTAGACTTTGTCCCAGCTATAAAAAAATATCATTAGATTACCTGTTCTTGAAATTTAGATACCATTTTATCCAATATTTAAATCTGATTTTACAAATCAAAGCAGAATAAGGGAATAAATAGAAATGCACCTTTCAGCAGCATCCCATGACAGTGTATGATAAACAGTGTCATTTACTGCATGTTACCATTTACATTTAGGGATATGAAAAATGCTGATCAAGCTTCCATTTGGCCTGGGCCTTCTAGTTCAAAGTATAATCCACAATTCAATCATCTTGGTTGTAAAGCCATACACATCTCTGATAGTTACATGCCAGAAGCAATAAAAGGACCAGAATGAGAGGCATTGTTCACTTTGGATACATTATAATTTTTCTGAGCTAGCATTGATTCAAAATCATCTGTTATTATCCATAAATTGAAAACTCTTTCCTCCAAGGTTTATTTTAAAACACATAAAAGTTCCCTTAAAATAAGTGAAAGATTTTATTTTTCATTCAGTAATTCATCCACCTGTTTCAAAAGGAAAAAGTCACATGATCATTTTAACAATCTTATAACACTGTGTTTGGAAAGGGCTGAAACAGAATAGAGAAAAGCAAGAGAATTGCTAACATTGCTCTCTTTCATTATAGTTGGTGAGAGTTGTCCCTGCATTAAAAGTTCTCAGTTTTATTTTGAATACACTAAGAATGATATATTGCTAAAGCGACATCAAGATTTTTTACATCAAGAAGAAAATACAAAAAGGAAAACCTCATTATTTAATAATTATTTGAAACTATTCAATAAAAAGATATTTCTCTAAATTATTAAGATTTTTCTTTTGTAAGGTTTTGATAGTACAACCTAGTAACGACAAGAAATAGCCTCCATTTTAGTGCCCACAATATTTTACAATATTGTATTTCATTAAGTATGTAATTGTAAGTAATTTCTATTGGTTCATTTAAGCAGTTTCCAACATAGAGTATTAATCCCAGTTTCATTAATGAATATAGTTTAAAAAGAGTAACATGTGTATTTTAAAAATTCACATTCAAACTGGACATTTTTTAGTTTTGTAGATTTTTAGTAGAACTCAGATTATTTTTCAGTTTAAAAATTCTTTATTGGGGGCTAGCAGTCTTTTATGTCCATGTACTTCAGTTATTTTTGGAACAAAAACTACGAAGACAAAGGAGAATACGTGTGTTTTAAATTACATCTTTTTTATTTTTTTAATTTTTATTTTTTTATTGTGAAAATACTGTACAGAGGGGTTACAATTACATGGGCAAGATAGTGAGTACATTTCTTATCAAGCATTGTAG
>NW_012267300.1:1777615-1793534 GCF_000151885.1 Dipodomys ordii
AATGGGGCAATGTCATTCTTTCTGATGGAGGCATAGAATTCCATTGTGTATATATACCACATTTTCTTGATCCATTCATCTACTGAGGGGCATCTGAGTTGGTTCCACATCTTAGCTATGGTAAATGATCCTGCAATAAACATAGTTGTGCTCATAGCTTTAGTGTGGTCTTTTTTGTAAACATTTGGGTAAATGCCCAAAAGTGGGACTGTTGGGTCATAAGGGAGCTCTATGTGGAGTCTTTTGAGGAACCTCCATACTACTTTCCAAAGTGGTTGAACAAGTTTACACTCTCACCAACAATGAAGTAAGGTTCCCTTCTGTCCACATCCCCTCCAGCATCTGTTGTTATTAGAGTTCTTGATTTTTGCCATTCTAACTGTGGTGAGGTGGTATCTCAATGCTGTTTTGATTTGTATTTCTTTTATGGCTAGGGAGGTTGAGCATTTTTCATGTGTCTATTGGCCATCCTTCTTTCTGAAATTCAGAAAAAAGAATGTAATGGATCAGATAGTTTTCAAAGAATAATGTTTGCAAAATAGAATAGTGAAAAAAATCTAGGTAAGAACAAATCATTTTAAATCAGTAAATTTGCAAATCATCTATGGAATTCTATTTTTATGATTTATAGTACATTAGACTTTTTTGCTGCATATATGAGAAAGAAATTACTTCAGTGTATTAACATATCTGCAAATAGTATCAAATAATTTAAAAGTTAAATGTTTTAAGATTTCTGAGTTTTAAAATTAGTTCAATTGTTAACTGTGGCTGGATTCAGTTAAAAATTTTATTTCTGGGCTGGGACGGTGGCTCAGTGGTAGAGCACTTACCTTGCATGCCTGAGGCCCTGGGTTCGATTCCTCAGCACCACATACGAAAAAAAAAGCCATAAGTGGAGCTGTGGCTCAAGTGGTAGAGTGCTAGCCTTGAGCTGAAGAGCTGAGGGACAGTGCCCAGGCCCTGAGTTCAGGCCCCACGACTGGACCCCCCCAAAAAAATCTTTTTCTAATTTGTTTTTTTACTGTAAAATGCTGTACAGAAGGGTTACAATTACATGAACAAGGTAATGAGTGCATTTCCTATTAAGCATTATTACCTCCTCCTTTGTTTTTCCCCTACCCTCCCTTCCCTCCCACCTCCACTACACTCCCCTCCTAAATTGTTGTTTGTTTTTCAACAAAGTGTTTTGTACATTTCATTGTTACAATGGGTCAACTTGTATCCCTATTTAACCATTTTGATTTTTCCCTTCCCCTCCCCTAGCTAGAGAAGTGTATATATAAGATGCAGGGCACCAACATCAAATACAGTGAAAGCAGGGGTTATATGTTGGGGAGGAACATAAAAAGAAACAACAAAAAATTACATGGTACATTATAAATATGTTAGGAAAAATAGCAAGCAAGAAATCAAAACCATTTGTGTCCCTATCTCCGGGTTCATTTCACTTAACATCATTTTATCTGATCATATGTACATAGCTTTTGACCTTTTCTGCTTGTCCCAGACATATACTAGTTATTGCAAATAAGGGAAATCATGGGACCTATGTTTCTTTGGGCAGCTTACTTCATTTAATAAAATAGTTTCCAAGTCTTTCCATTTCCTAACAAATGGGCGATGTCATTCTTTCTGATGGAAGAATAGAATTTCATTAAATATATATACATATATATATATATATATGGATCAAGAAAATGTGACACACACACACACACACACACACACACACGCACACACATATATATCCCTATATACTCATTTACTGAGGGGCATCTGGGTTGGTTCCACATCTTAGCTATGGTAAATAATGCTGCAATAAACGTAGTTGTGCTGGAAGCTTTAGTGTGGTCTTGTTTGTGATCATGCCAAAAGTGGGATTGCTCAGTCATAGGGGAGCTCTATGTGGACCTGAGGACCAATGGAATAGAATTAAAACCCAGAAATGATCCCACATACCTATACCCACCTAATCTTTGGTAAGGGAACTAAAAAAATAGAATGGAAGAAAGACAGCCTCTTCAGTAAGTGGTGCTGGCAAAATTGGTTAAATACCTATAGAAAACTAAAGCTAGATCCTTGTATACCACCTTGCACCAGAATCAACACCATATGGATCAAAGACCTCGAAGTCAAAGCAGACACCCTGAAAACATTACAGGACAGAATAGGAGAAACCCTAGGTCTCCTAGGCACAGGCTGAAATTTTCTTAATAGAGACCTAGCAACACAAGAAATCAAAGAAAGATTGGACAAATGGTATTGCATGAAGCTACACAGCTTCTGAATAGTAAAGGACATAGCTAGCAAGAACAATAGAAACCCACGTATTGGGAGAAGATCCTCACTAGCCATACAATGGATAAGGGTCACATATCTAAAATATAATTACAACTCAAAAAATTTAATCCCTCAACAACAAATCCTCAAAGAAACTTCTCTGAAGAGGAAATAAAAATGGCCAATACACACATGAAGAAATGCTCTACCTCTCTAGCCATAAAATAAATTCAAATCCAAATAACATTGAGATTCCACCTCACCCCATATAATCAAGGAATTAAAAAAAAAAGAAATCTATTAACAACAGATGCTGGAGGGGATGTGGCCAAAAGGGAACCCTGCTGCATTGTTGGTGGGAGTGTAAACTTGTTCAACCACTTTTGGAAAGTAGTATGGAGTTTCCTAAAAAAATTTATTTCTTAATATAACTATACATCTAAATTGTACTTTTTTTTGTCAGTCGTGGGGCTTGAACTCTGGGTCTGGGTGCTGTCCCTGTGCTCTTCAGCTCAAGGTGAGTGATCTACCGCTTGAGCCACAGTACCACTTCCGTTTTCCTAGTGGTTTATTGGAGATAAGACTCTCATGGACTTTCCTGCCCTGGCTGGCTTTGAACCGTGATCCTCAGATCTCAACCTCCTGAGTAGCTAAGATTACAGGCATGAGCCACCATCATCCGGCCTAAATTGTATTTTAATAGTAATGTGTCTCCTATACTGTTGCTGACTTTTATTAGTACCTAATGTAACCATCCATTTGCTAAAATTGATGTTACTTCAACTATTTTCTCCATTCCAATTTATATGATTGAGAAATTCACGTTAAAATGTTTTACTTTTTTCAATTTAAAAAAGAAGAAATGTGCCTAATGTATTTTAGCATTCATTTTTCAGATATAAGAAGGTAACTTCTTCAAGGCCTTCTTAACTCACTCTCAGCATATTATACAGCTATTATTTTTTGTATATATACAATACTGTATTAAATGTTTAAAGATTTCCCATTGTGCATGTGTATGCATGCATTCCTATGTACATTATTTTTCCTTTGCTTCACTCTACATTCCATAATCTAATATAGTAGACCTTCTACCTATCCATGCCTGTATCAATAGGCACCTGTAGCACAAGGGAAGTCTAAGAGTACAGGGTCCCATGACAAATAAAAACATGAATGAATGAATGCATGAATAACAACGTAAAATATTTAGTAATCTGTATTTGAATAACAGTTTTCTTCCTGGATGTGTTCTGATAAAACAAGTCCAAGAACTGCATTAGAGGATGATAGTATGTTCATCAATGTGAAAAAGTAATCTATGACAATCCTTCTGATGAATTTCTGCACATGAGATGGTAAAAAATAATTACATAAATGGATGTAGACAGGGTGTGATAACTGGCAATGAAGAGAGATGTATGGAATCCTGCAATAATACTGTATGAGACTGTATGGAAGGTTGATTTCCTTAAACTAGGAAATAGTCACCCTGGGGTTTTCTGAGGAATCTAAGATATTGAGATCTGAAGAATGAATAAAATTAGTTAAACAAGAGTAGGGATAGCTAGAAGAATTGAAATTTTAACTAGAAGAAATATAATTCCAATGTAAGAATAATTAAAAAATATAATGTCTGGAGCACAGCAAAAGAGTACTGGCAACATTTGAGAGCTGGAGAATAGGAAAAGGACACCACATATTTTTAGTATTTTTATTTTCAAGGTGATGTACAGGGTGGTTATAGTTATAGAAGTAAGGTAATAAGTACATTTCTTGTCATACTAGTTACCTCTTCCCTCATTTTTCTTCCACTCTCCCTCCCTTACCCCCCCCAAGTTGTACAAATTATTTCCAACATATAGTCTCTTTTATATTGCTGTTGCATTGGTTCCCCCTTTGTCCTTTGTCTAACCATTTTTTGTTCCCCTTCCCTTCCCTAATTCTGATAAATGTATATACAATACCTAGAGTACCAAAATCAAATACAGTGACAACAAGTGATAACCATAGGTGGAAGAACACAAAACAAACAAGAAATCACACAGTACATTAAAAACAGCAACAGAAAGAAAAACCTATCATGTCCATGTCTTAGATTTCATTTTACTTAGTACAATTTTGGCACTTGGGCTTGAAGTTAACTGAGTGAAAGATATGCTTTCATCTTTAACAATGAATGGCCCAAATCTTTAAAAAGATGATTTGGGCTTGGGATTATTTTAGAGAGAGACATGTACAGATATAACTCAGACAAACAAAAAGATGTTTGGACATAATTTCAGGTAAAGGATAATTAATGTTGATTTAAGTATTGCTCCTCAAATTGTTTTTTTTTTTTTGTCAGTCATGGGGCTTGAACTCAGGGCCTGTGCATACTCCCTGAGCTCTTTTTGCTTCTACTTCTGGTTTTTGAGGGCTAAGTAGAGATAAGAATGTTCTGAGGACTTTTCTTCCTGGGCTGGCTTTGAATCGGGATCTTCAGGTCTCAGCCTCCTGAGTAGCTAGGATTACAGTCATGTGCCACCAGTGCCCAGTCTTTTTTTTTCCTTAATTTTTTTTATCTGTTGTACTACATGTATTACCAAATTCTCAAATTCTCATTTTTTTCCTTCAGATAACAGTATGAATAAGTTTTAGTATAATACATTCATTTATGTGGAAAACATGCTATGATCAATCACCCATGCCATTCTTCTTCCCTCCATCTATTCCATCCCAACCAGTCTCCTCAGGTTTCCTTTCTTTAATTCATCTCCTTCTATAACTCATTTTTGTTTGCTTGGTGTTAATTCATTAAACAGCTTATTGTACAATAGGTAGATTTGGGAAAAGATTCATTTAAAAATAGCTCATCTTTTAGATGGACAGATTGACAGCTGGAAATATTTGTAAATTTTCCACAAATGCAGTAAATTTGTAACTTTGTCCTTAACTCTCATAAGTAACATTATATGGGATACTTCTGAGGTTCCAACTGTCATGATTTCCCATACTAAAATGAAATTTTGTTTTATGGATTATTAGTATGTGTGTGCTTCTGAGAGATTTCTTGGGTATTAATGGATATGCTATCTATGGCAAGATTTTGTCATCCTGATTTCCTGGATATAAAGTCACCAAATTCATAAGTCTGGAAAATATCAGCTTGTGAGACAAATTTTACTGGCTCCTTGTTTTGTAGCTCAATATTTACTACAAAATAACCATGATCATTCATTTGCTTATTGTTTCCATATAGTCTTATAAACCTTGAAATATTTATTATTATGCCTGCTACAAAACAAATGCTTTTGAGTTGGAGCTAAACTTATCTTTGCCCTTAATAAAAAAAAACACTAAAATATAATTAAACTATGGTATGTTATTAAAATTTCTTATAAATAATTATGTACCCTGATTGAGTCACCTTATAGGCATATTGAAGATTTATACTAATGTATAAATTTATACTAATATATCCTTGACAAGAAAATTCAGAAAAATATTAACCTCGCCTACCAACAATTGACATGTAGAGAATAAAGTAGTATAATTAGTGTATACTTAGAGATGCTTGAATTGCCTATTCAATGAATGAGAGTAAAATGTCTAGGCGATACATAAATATGAGAGGATATGTCTTGCATAAGATACTTCCTATATTAGAGATATGAGATAGCCTCCATAGACATTCACTTTTGTGATTTATTACTACTTTTGAATCTTCCCTTGGTACTTATTTTTCCAGCACTTTCTTGTTCTCTTAAAGTAGACTCTGGATCTCATTTTACCTCAGGAAGGCTTTGCCTGAGGGCCTTTGATAAATGAGTTCTCTGGAGGTGATGATAAAGGAAATGCTGGGTCACACTAGTATATGAAGATCAAGGATGATTCCTGGTAGTTAGCTCTCCTGGCAGCAGTTGTCTAGACTTAAGTGGTGACAATCTAATCTAAAAATGACATGTCAAAGGAAAATAGAACAAATCCAAAAAGAACATACATCAGGGATGCATTGTTAAAATTCATGAATCAAAGATTTTTCATACTGACACGTTTTCAAATTAAATTAATGGACCTATCATGCATTATGATAGGTTTGTGAAATATTTCAGGATAGTTCAGTGAAGATGCTGTTTTGAATTTCTATGACAACAAAATAAATTAAATTTAAACATAGGTTTTATTTTTTGTTTGAAATGACTAAAAATTAAAATATTGTAAGTGGATGTGTCTATTAAGCATTAATAGAAGTTAGATTCTTCTGTTAGGAATATTCTCTTATAGCAATCCCTGAGGCAAAATAATTAATCTCTAGGGTTCTTATTCATTTTTCCTCTCAATATTCACTAAATAATATATCAAGTTTAAATTACCTGCAGTTGATTGCTATCCTGTAGTATGTCAAGACTCCTCATTGCATTTATGCAAGTTGATAAGACTGCACTCCACTGTATCTTTAGCTCAGTTGATTCTTAAGGAAATGAGTTTACAGGTAGAACATAATTATACTATTTTTGTAGTATCATGTCAAATTTATGGGAACAATGTAATTACTTTTTTATTTAGCTTACATTTTTCTCTGAGTAATATTTACAAAGTATATAAAAGATTGAATAGACCCAGAGTTCAAGCCCACGACCGACAAAAAAAAAGATTGAATAAGATAACAAAAATTAAAGAAGTTCTTATTCTTCACTTTACCCTCTTCAAAGGCAACCTATTTCAACTCTTTTAATATGGTTATTCTGAATATTATATCCACATAAATGAAGAAATATTAGTATTAATATTTTAAATATATGGTATTAAGGTATTGCCTATCAATCTTCTTCCATCAAAAGTGAAGATCAAGACTCTTTTGATCCCTTCTGCCCTACATATCCTGTCAGAGTAACTAAGATTGTAATTTAGGTTATATGAAAATTTCATATTTATAACTAAGAAATATCTAAATGTTGCTCAGAGCTTACCATTAGCTCATGGGGAGAGTTGAGCTCCAGGTCTACATACACTTTTCAAAGTATTTTATATTGATTTCAAATGTCGTTTCTCAGTGCTCCTCTATGATTGCTCCATAGTATATTTCAGCTTTCTTCACAGGCATTAGAAATCTTATTTCCTAGGTTTCTAAAGTGATTTATCATATGTGAGCCTTTTATCATTGACCTTTCTTCTCCATATCCTTTTATAAATTATTTGTTGAAATTGTATTGCCTTTTTTGAAAACAATATAGGATCATATATCCTGTCTATATGTTTACCAAAGAGGCATACTTCAAGGTCCTCAATATGTAATATTACCACAAATTGTTTTGTTATACTTAATATGTATTTTATTGTATATTTACATAGTTGTGCAAAGAGTTGCCATTTGACAAAAGTCTATGAATAAAATGAATATTGATCAATGTTAACCTGAATCTTGATCAATGTCACCCAAGTAATTTTTTTTTATTTTATGCAATCAACACTGTCCTAAATGTCTGGTTTTCCAATTAAATTGAAGTTTTTCACTAATTTTCTTCTGTTATATAGACTACCATTTTAATAGCCTAAAGATTAACTGAAGATCAAGGATATTTTTTTATTGAGGATGTTTTCTATAGGGTCAACATAGAGCCCCCCGGGGTGCACAGTAGCTGTAAGGTCAAGGGAGGCTTGCTCTGGCACTTTGGATGTTGACAGAAGGTACACATTTTTTCTTTCTTCTTTACAACATTCAGCATATCACTCCATGAGTCGGTTCCTTATCACTGATGGATAAGAAGAACTGCCTCGTCCAATTTAGATCTGATTATTAAAGTGCCATTATCAACAATTTATTCTCATTAGCTGCAATTTTGGGATAGATTTCAACCATTAGGAATGAAAATGTTTGTAGACTGAAAGGATTCAATCTTGGGACATCATGAATAGCACACCTGAGACATAAAAAAGTCCCCAAAATGGTAGAGAAAAACATTTAATTAGAAATCAGTGGAATTCAGTTTTCTGTACCACAAAAACAGGAATAAGGGAAGGGATGGGTCAAAGGGAGGAGATAATGTTAAAGGGGTGACACAGGTTAAAATGCATTGTATTCATGAGCTACTTTGTTATGAAAAAAGTCAACACATATCCTACAAAATTAAGAAAAGTGAGGGAAGGGGTGGGTTGGGACAGATGAAAAGGTTAGGTGATGCTGATGGAGACACTGTATTCATAAACTGATTTGATGAACAGAAACAAGAAAATAAAATATTTAATAAATGCAAAAAAGACATCAGTAGGCTTGAAATATATAATACTTAGTCTAATGTTAATAGTTAAGTGACTAGAAAATTTAGGAGGCCTAATTCTCTTATCTTGGTTAAAAAGGAACTGGGATCCCTGAGGACTCTCCATTTTGAAGACCAAAGGATTCTGTTAGGGATGCCTGTCAGCATATTTTCATGCCACATGTAAACACACAGACACATTTGGTATAAAGGTTTCATTCCTGTAGACATGGGTGATGTGTTCAGAGTGAGCATAGTTGTATCTTTGTCTATAGAATGAACTGAGGACTTGGCTTTCTAAGAAATCTAAAGTTCAGGTTGGCAAATTTCCGATATGAAATATAATATGGAACACTTAAATTATTTAAATGATTAGAGGTAAGGGAAAAGTGAAATAAAAATGCATAAAATGTGTTTCTAAAATCTAAGCACATGCTCTATTCAAGGAGCTGAACGAACAAAACAAAACCAAAGAGAAAGATTTGATTATCAAGTATCTCACAAGTAACATTTCCATCAACTCAGGACTGCCTCAGTTAACCTTGGAGGAAAAGTCAACCAATACTGAGGCCAGATTCCTGTCTTCACCCATTTGATAACAATAATATGTCAATGAAAAATTTGCTAACTTTTTCATAGTTTCTGAAAGATTAGATAGAAAGTATTAGAGAAAACTGTTCTAAGTTTAATATATTTTGCTTGGTCTGAGGTAGAAAATGACTTGGAGAATATTTTGTTATTTATGGGGAAAAAAAGGTCAGAAGAAATGGGAAGCCTCCTGGATATGGTTTCCTCTGAGGTAATCTGAGCAGTGGTTTTTCACTTCCTCTCAGTTAAAAATGTTTCCATTATGAAGTCTGAACAGAGCAATGATTTGTTTTGCTGTCACTACTGGTGACATAAGAGGTGTAAATATGTTTTCAAATCCCCCTGAGGGAAGGCCTGAGTCCCCCTTGCCCCTTCTCAAAGATTAGAATTTGGCTTGAGTCCATCCATGACTCAAAAGCAGTCCTTCTCTAAAATTGTTGGTGATGTAACTCTATTAAGTCCGTAAGCACAAAAATTAAATCAACACTTTAACCCTTAGAGTGCTGGAAATATTTATGTGAAAATGTGTAAATATAAGTAAAGCCATGAGCAGATTGGGAATCTGCCCTTCACACTATAAACAGTACTGTCAGTTCATCTACATTTTCATACTCTTCCTACTCTTCATTCTTAGTAATATGGATAAAAGGGACAACCACATGTGCTAGGATTGCCTTGGGCATTTCTTGCATGGCTTGTAAACAGCCACTTCCCAAAATTCTTATAAGAATATTACAAAATCTTGAAACTTGATAATGAGATGTGTATACGCCTAAAAAATATTATCCTGCACACTTCACTTTAAAGGTTTTCCTCTGGTTCCACTGATACAATATAATTTTCACCTGGTTACCACCCTTCCAGACATCACTTAGGAAAAATCAAATTGTAAATTTCTTTCTTATGGAAGTTATCATAGAGGGACAAAGAGAGATAGTGTATTGTCAGTCTTAAATGGATCAGTCTAACCACTCCATATCCTTAAGACCGTTTTCATTTAAATATTTCTGAAATATTTAAATATTTTTGAAATATCGGATGGACAGAACAAATACTTATCATCTTGTTCCTTTGTGATTTTCCCATCTATTTGTCTTAAAGATGTGTTTTATGATCATTGAAACATAGAAACAGAATATAATTATCTTTCTAATCATTAATTGTTAAGTGATAGGAAATTGCTTCTTCTCTCTATTTACAATGTAGAAGAAACTAAAATGTTGATGAGATTTGGTAAGCCCAGCACAAGGGCTGCATAGATTTAATATGTTCACTGTAAACTATGTGTGACTTTTAAAAATGAGGTATAATGCTTAACAATCAAATATACTGCACATACAGAGAAAGTTTTCCTAACTCCTGAGATGCAGCAGCTGATGATCTTGCCCTGGGTGTACATCTCCTCTGCCTAAACATTCAGGGTTTTTCAGCTTGGTGACTTCTGCACAGCTGCCTCTTTCATTTATGTTATTAATCCATATTAACATATACACATACAATAGAGTCTTCTGCATTTGCTAAATTACAAAAGATAATTACTGAACTTGTACTGAGACAGAAACATGGAAAAATATATTAATATTTATATTTTTCATGAAGAACCAGAATTACATACAATAAAAGCCCAAATCTGTTCTTTAATCTGATTGCAATATGATTGTTAAACAAAGTTGGAAAATTCTTCAAAGACTAAAGAGATATTTAAAAATTATTTGACAGCAGATTAAAAATATTCTAACATAAACATAGCTACAGATAGAAATTAAGATAAACATACCTTAATTAAGGTATGTTTACAAATCAATGGCATTGTTCACTGGAAGAAAAGCAATATTCACAAATGGAAACTGAGTACTATTAGGAAGCAAAAGAAGGGCTGCTTATATGGCCATATGTATATAGATTTTGCTTTTCCTAGACATGTACTAGTTATTGCAAATAAGGGAAACCATGGGACTTATGTTTCTTTGGGCCTGGCTTACATCACTTAATATAATATTTTTTCCAAGTCTTTCTATTTCCTAACAAATTGGGTAATGTCATTCTTTCTGATGGAGGCATAGAATTATATATATATATATATACATATATATAATGAATACCATGTGTATATATCTATATATGCCATACACATACACACACACACATATACATATATATATATATATATATATATATACACACACACACACACACACACACACCACATTTTTTGATCCATTCATCTACTGGGGGAAGGGGCAGGAGGAGTTGGGGAGGTGGGGGGGGAAGGGATGGTAGGGGAAAATCAAAGGAGGACGCAACAATGCTCTATAGGAAATATATGCATTACCTTACTCGTGTAACTCTAACCTTTCTGTACAGTATTTGTACAATAAAAAAACATAAAAAAGAAGGGCTGCTATCCATGTTAGTACAGATATTCACACTGGATTGTTGAGGCAATTGAGAGACTGTGGTAGGGCTTTAAAATCAATGATATGTGACTGTAATTTCATCTACTCATCAGGCAGATATCAGAAATTTTAAGCCAACTTGGGCAAAATATTAGAAAGACCTCATTTGAACAAACAAGTTGAGTGAGTATGGTGTTAGTCATATGTAATCCTAGTCATTTGGAAGGAAGAGTAGGAAGATCATAGCACCTTTTCTGAAAAATGACCTAAGAAAGCAAAAAGAGGTGGAAGCATGGCTCAAATGGTAAAGTTCTGGCCTAGCAAGAATGAGTCCTAATTCTATTTTTTGTACTTTTTTATTGTGAAAATTCTGTATTGAGGGGTTACAGTTACATGAGCAAGGTAATGAGTACAGTTCCTATTGAACATTGTTGCCTCCTTATTTGTTTTCCCCTACCATCCCTTCCCTCCCACATCCACAACTATCCCCCCCCTCCAAAGTTATAAATTCTTAACTTCTAATTTATGTTTAAAAACATAACAAGTTTTAAATTTTAATAACATTGAAGGTGAGGGTTAATCTTCCTGATAAAACCTTTCCAACAAGGATTAATTGAAGAAGTTAGAACTACCCAGTCCATATTTTGGGGCCAATGGAATGAAGGAGAAAAATGGAGAAAGCTTAGATTGCAGGTATTTTCTCCCTCTTTCTTTTTCTTTCTCCCTTTCCCCCTTCCTGGCTATATGTACAGGCTGTTCAGCTGTGCCACACCCACCCAGCCATGATGGACTAGAACTTCCAACTGAGCAATATTAAACTTTCATCAGTTAAGTTGATTTCTCTCAGGAATTTTGTTAAAGCAATGAAAAACTGACTAGACCTATATTTGTCAACTTTTTTGCTTCAACTTCTAAGGCACAAATGCTATCTCTCATTTACACTAATTCAGAAAATATATTTTCTATAAGAAGCACATATGATTGTATATGAATATCATTTTTTTCCTTTGTATTCACATGTGACATTTATCTTGACATTCATCTCTCCATACTTTCTTCCACTTATTTCTTTGTACTATAGGTACCTTTCCCCTTATGGACTTAGGTTTGTTTCCTAGGTTCTGGTTAAGTTCTTCCACAGAAAATCACAGGTAAATCTGAAGACTAATGGGAAAGGAGATAAGAATATTTTTCCTGTTTTTATCCTTGCATTGGAACTGGACTCATCAGTGATGTAATCAAATTTATATTTCTTCCAAACAGCTGTTAATTGAGATCTCAATTTTGGTGGCATTGCAGATTGATCTCAGAGTTTTGTGCTTGCAAACAGGCTCTCTACCACTTGAGGACATGTCTATGGTCCCATTTTGACTTTGGTAATGTTCAACATAGCATCTTCCTTTATGCTTAAGTCAGGCTGGGCTTTGATTCTCCTACTTATGTGCCCATGTCACTGGGGATGACAAGCACTCACCACTGTGCCTGGCAATAGTGCTTTCCTCCAGAGCTGAGATAATAGACTCAAGTCGCCATACCTACCCAATAGTTCAAATGTAGCCACATGAATTTGTATGCCTGTGCTGGCTTGGAACTGTGATTCATCAATCTGTTTCCCAGGTAGCAAGGATTATAGGCTTGAGCCACTGTTCCTGATTCATAGTAAATTATTTCTTTTCCATTGATAGCAGCAATGATAATGTCTTCTTACTGTAATAATCTCTAGTTTCCTTAAATTCTCATTAATTTCTTAAAAATTTCATAATACACATATAAATATCTCTGGGTTGTGTAGGGTGCTTGTAATTGATTCCTATAATTATTGCTACTCAGGAGTCTGAGACAATCCAGATTCAAAGCCATACAGAAAAGTCTATGAGATTCTATCTCCAAAATAACTAACAATGAGCAATTCAAAGGCATGGTTTAAATGACAGAGGCAGACATGAGCAAGCAAACAGAGCAAAGGTTGAATCCCAGAGCCCAGTCACAGACAGACAGATAGTCAGACAAAGAAAATGAAGGAAAGACAGAAAGGAAGGAAGGAAGGAAGGAAAGAGAGAAAGAAAGATGAAAAAATCTCTTGGCTGAAAATATCTTCAGTTAAACCACCAATTAAGAGTTCTGACAGAATCTGTGTTCACATTACATAATAAAAATTATTTCATAAACTCCATTCATTCAAACCCATTGCTTACTCTTAATGCTATCATTGTGTCAGTGCTCTCTACTGGAGGTGTTTCATGCCTACTAAAACAATTATAGTATGTCTCCAAGACTTTTATCCATCACACTCAGTTATATAAAATTCTATTCTTTTACACTTTTTTACTAATAGCATATTTATATGATAGTTCCATCAGCATAAAGTGATTTCTTATTATAAATTTAACATATGTATAATGATCCATTTAAAGGAATACTTAAACTGGGTGTTAGTGGGTAACATCTGTAATCCTAGCTTTCCAGGACCCCAAGATCTGAAGATCTAGGTTCAAAGCCAGCCTCAGTAGAAAATTCTGTGAAACTTTTAGTTGCAATTAAGCAAAAAAGCTGAAAGTGAGCTATGATTCAAGTGGCCCAGGATCTGAGTTCAAGCCCCAAGACAGGCACACAAAAAATAATAATAATGGTATAATTATATGTATTAGTTTCTCACAAATAATATTCTAGATGTTAATTGTGACTTTTTTCTTCTGGAAAGTATGAGTTGAATAATTCAACTGTGAGTTGAATAATATTAGTTCTTACATATTATTATATGTGATACAAATTTTGAGTCTTCCCAGAATATTTATACCTCTAGTTTTAAACAACACCAAGCAATAATACCTTTCAGAGTAATGTTTCAATTTAAGTTTTTTGGATCATACAGGTAACATAAATAGTAAATTTCAATCCTTAGTGAAAAAGGAAAGACTTGTATATGTCAAAAAATTTTATTTTCCCAAGATTCTGAGATAATAAGATTTGCACTCAGCCTCAAGGCACCTATAGCTTCAAGATCCTCATTGCAACTTATTTATTTTACAACTCTAACCACCTGCAGACCGCACTTACTTTCTAGGGAACACAGATTTTGTGCTGATATTTTACCTTACCATATTTAAGATGCCTGCATTAGGAGGAATTATTGTTTGTCTAGAATATGTAGTCAACTAAATTACTGGCAATAATCCTAGAAAGGATTCTTAGTCCACAGATGGAGAATCAGTTAAAAGAAAGATTGCTGTTCAGAAAATATTCATTTATTCAGTTTAGAAGAACATTCCTCTGACCTTATTTATAGTAAAGATGTAAGTTGTAAAACTTACCTCTTGAAGAAAATGAAATATGCTAGTAAGAAATATCAGTTGAAAATCTTATAAAGAGAAACACAAATGAGCTGACAAAAATAAACGGGCCCCAAACCATAGAATATCCTAAAGGAAATGACAAGGTTCTATTTTTGGCTGACAAAAGTAGAAGATATATATATATATATACGTATTTGTATATATATGTGTGTGTATGTGTGTGTGTGTGTGTTATGTTCTGTCCATGTGGAGATTGGAATAAAATATTCACTATATAGAATTTGGAGTGCACCTAACTAGGATTTTAAAATGAAAACTATTGCTGAGAACTGGGTCTTTGTAATCTCATGCAGAGCCTCATTGCTCTACTCTAGTATTCATTTTATCTAAGCTGTGGCTATTTGATATGGCCTTAGCTTTTCATCTAAGACCAGCCTGACCCAAGGCAGGAAGTTCTGATACAATAAAATAACCCTAGAGTGTTCTTTGCACTAAGGTATGTCTTACTGTTGTTTATGTTGTTTATTTGCTCTCTTGCTACGAATAGATGATTGGAAAATGAGCTTATATAACAATTTCTCACAAATATTCACTGACTTATGAAGTTATCTTTAAAAAGCTTTGAGTAGGGTAAATTTCCTTCTAGGAGTCACCAAGAAACTCTAAGGTTAACATTGAATAAAAGTTAGGGAAGTTTGAGGTTCCGGGAAGATGGCGGAGGAGAAGCTGGAATTTGAACAAGCTCTCGCATAGAAAGCAGTTTTAGAGTTCCAGTGAACAGTCCTAAGCCAGAGAATCACACCAAGTGTGCTATCACAGGACAGAGAGTTAGACAAGAGAGGGAAAGCCAAGGCAAGAAGACACATCTGAGCGCTTGCCAGCAGCCGCGGCAGCGGCGGCTGCAGGGTCGTGGCGGAGACTGCAGCATGGGCCATACCTGAGCACTCACACAGAGAGTCCGGAAAGAAGGAGCCAGACCCAGCACATGAATGGATTCTACTCAACACCAGCAAGAACCGACAAGGAGCGGACATTTCATCCTGCAGTTTGCAGACCAGAGACGACCCAGGATCCAAGACTCGGCGTGAGTAGAAGCCCGACATCCTCACTCCTTCTCAGG